>NC_080377.1:28051323-28171862 GCF_014773155.1 Arachis stenosperma
TTAAACGCCGGGCTGGTGCCCATTTCTGGCGTTTAACGCCAGGTTCTTGCCCTTTCCTGGCGTTTAACGCCAGTCTGGTGCCCCTTTCTGGCGTTAAACGCTCAGAATGGTGCCAGACTGGGCGTTAAACGCCCAACTGCTAGCCTCACTGGCGTTTAAACGCCAGTGAGTTCTTCCTCCAGGGTGTGCTGTTTTTCTTCCTGTTTTTCATTCTGTTTTTGCTTTTTCAATGGATTTTGTGACTTCTCATGATCATCAACCTACAAAAAACATAAAATAACAAAAGAAAATATGTGAAATATAACATTGGGTTGCCTCCCAACAAGCGCTTCTTTAATGTCAGTAGCTTGACAGAGGGCTCTCATGGAGCCTCACAGATACTCAGAGCAATGTTGGAACCTCCCAACACCAAACTTAGAGTTTGAATGTGGGGGTTCAACACCAAACTTAGAGTTTGGTTGTGGCCTTCCAACACCAAACTTAGAGTTTGACTGTGGGGGCTCTGCTTGTCTCTAATTTGAGAGAAGCTCTTCATGCTTCCTCTCCATGGTGACAGAGGGATATCCTTGAGCCTTAAACACATAGGATTTTTCATTCACTTGAACGATCAGTTCACCTCCATCAACATCAATCACAGCCTTTGCTGTGGCTAGGAAGGGTCTGCCAAGGATGATGGATTCATCCATGCACTTCCCAGTCTCTAGGACTATGAAATCAGTAGGGATGTAATGGTCTTCAACTTTTACCAAAACATTCTCTACAAGTCCATGAGCTTGTTTTCTTGAGTTGTCTGCCATCTCTAGTGAGATTCTTGCAGCTTGTACCTCAAAGATCCTTAGCTTCTCCATTACTGAGAGAGGCATGAGGTTTACACTTGATCCTAAGTCACACAGAGCCTTCTTGAAGGTCATGGTGCCTATGGTACAAGGTATTGAAAACTTCCCAGGATCTTGTTTCTTTTGAGGTAATTTCTGCCTAGACAAGTCATCCAGTTCTTTGGTGAGCAAAGGAGGTTCATTCTCCCAAGTCTCATTTCCAAATAACTTGTCATTTAGCTTCATGATTGCTCCAAGGTATTTAGCAACTTGCTCTTCAGTGACATACTCATCCTCTTCAGAGGAAGAATACTCATCAGAGCTCATGAATGGTAGGAGTAAATGTAAGGGAATTTCTATGGTCTCATTTTGAGCCTCAGATTCCCATGGTTCCTCATTGGGGAACTCAGTGGAGGCCAGTGCACGCCCATTGAGGTTTTCCTCAGTGGCGTTCACTTCCTCTTCTTCCTCTCCAAATTCGGCCATGTTGATGGCCTTGCACTCTCCTTTTGGATTTTCTTCTGTATTGCTTGGAAGAGTACTTGGAGGGAGTTCAGTAACTTTCTTGCTCAGCTGTCCCACTTGTGCTTCCAAATTCCTAATGGAAGACCTTGTTTCAGTCATGAAACTTTGAGTGGTTTTGATTAGATCAGAGACCATGGTTGCTAAGTCAGAGGGGTTCTGCTTAGAATTCTCTGTCTTTTGCTGAGAAGATGATGGAAAAGGCTTGCTATTGCTAAACCTGTTTCTTCCACCATTATTATTGTTGAAACCTTGTTGAGGTCTCTCTGATTCTTCCATGAGAAATTTGGGTGATTTCTCCATGAAGAATTATAGGTGTTTCCATAGGGTTCTCCTAGGTAATTCACCTCTTCCATTGAAGGGTTCTCAGGATCATAAGCTTCTTCCTCAGATGAAGCATCCTTAGTACTGCTTGGTGCATTTTGCATTCCAGACAGACTTTGAGAAATCAAATTGACTTGTTGAGTCAATATCTTGTTCTGAGCCAAAATGGCATTCAGAGCATCAATCTCAAGAACTCCTTTCTTCTGACTAGTCCCATTGTTCACAGGATTCCTTTCAGAAGTGTACATGAATTGGTTATTTGCAACCATTTCAATTAGCTCTTGAGCCTCTGTAGGCGTCTTCTTCAGATGAAGAGATCCTCCAGCAGAGCTATCCAAAGACATCTTGGATAGTTCAGAGAGACCATCATAGAAAATACCTATGATGCTCCATTCAGAAAGCATGTCAGAAGGACATTTTCTGATTAATTGTTTGTATCTTTCCCAAGCTTCATAGAGGGATTCTCCATCCTTCTGTCTGAAGGTTTGGACTTCCACTCTAAGCTTACTCAATTTTTGAGGTGGAAAGAACTTTGCCAAGAAGGCATTGACTAGCTTTTCCCAAGAGTCCAGGCTTTCTTTAGGTTGAGAGTCCAACCATATTCTAGCTCTGTCTCTTACAGCAAAAGGGAATAGCATCAGTCTATAGACCTCAGGGTCAACCCATTAGTCTTGACTGTGTCACAGATTTGCAAGAATTCAGCTAAGAACTGATGAGGATCTTCCATTGGAAGTCCATGGAACTTGCAATTCTGTTGCATTAGAGAAACTAATTGAGGTTTAAGCTCAAAGTTGTTTGCTCCAATGGCAGGGATAGAGATGCTTCTCCCATAAAAATCAGGAGTAGGTGCAGTAAAGTCACCCAGCACCTTCCTTGCATTGTTTGCATTATTGTTGTTTTCGGCTGCCATGTCTTCTTCTTCTTTGAAGAATTCGGTCAGGTCCTCTAAAGAGAGTTGTGCTTTGGCTTCTCTTAGCTTTCTCTTCAAGGTCCTTTCAGGTTCAGGGTCAGCTTCAACAAGAATGCCTTTGTCTTTGTTCCTGCTCATATGAAAGAGAAGAAAACAAGAAAATATGGAATCCTCTATGTCACAGTATAGAGATTCCTTGAGGTGTCAGAGGAAGAAAAATGGAAGACAGAAGTAGAAAATTCGAACTTATCAAAGAAGATGGAGTTCAAATTTTGCATTAAGGAATAGAGTTAGTCCAAAAATAGAAGGATGTGAGAAGAAGGGAAGTAATTTTCGAAAATTTAAGTAAAAGATTTTGAAAACATTTTGAAAAACACTTAATTAATTTTCGAAAATAAAAGTGGAAAAGAAATCAAGTGATTTTTGAAAAAGATTTGAAATTAGAAATCAAAAAGATATGATTGAAAACTTATTTTGAAAAAGATGTGATTGAAAAAGATATGATTTGAAAACAATTTTAAAAGATATGATTTGAAAACAATTTTAAAAAAAAGATTTGATTTTAAAAATTAATGACTTGCCTAACAAGAAAAGATATGATTCAAACATAAAACCTTCCTCAACAGAAAAGGCAAAAAATGTTCAATCAAATCATTAATTGTTAGTAAGTATCTTTGAAAAAGGAAAGAAATTGATTTTGAAAACATTTGATTGAAAAGATATGATTTGAAAAAGATTTGATTTTGAAAAACTTTGAAAACTTGAAAAAAAAAATTGATTTTGAAAACAAAATCTTCCCCCTTTGCCATCCTGGCGTTAAACGCCCAGAATGGTGCACATTCTGGCGTTTAACGCCCAAACTACTACCCTTTTGGGCGTTAAACGCCCAGCCAGGCACCCTGGCTGGCGTTTAAACGCCAGTCTGTCTTCTTCACTGGGCATTTTTGAATGCCCAGCTTTTTCTGTACAATTCCTCTGCAGTATGTTCTGAATCTTCAATTCTCTGTATTATTGACTTGAAAAGACACAAATTAAAAATATTTTTGGATTTTTAATAATGAGGAATAATCAAAATGCAACTAAAATCAAATAACAATGCATGCAAGACACCAAACTTAGCAGTTTGTACACTACTGACACTAACAAAATGAGAATGCATATGAGAAACAACAAAACACTCAAGTCAATAGAATTCAAAGATCAAAACAAGAAAATCATCAAGAACAACTTGAAGATTAATTAAGACACATGCAAAAATTCGAAAATTGCAAGAAGAACAGAAACATGCAACTGACACCAAACTTAAAATGAGACTCTAGACTCAAACAAGAAATATTTTTGGATTTTATGATTTTGTAAATTTTTTTGTGCTTTTTCGAAAATTAAGTGAAAAGGAAAATAAAGGTATCAAAATTCTTAATGAGAATTCCAGGAATCATGCAATGTTAGTCTAAAGCTTTAGTCTAAAGGAATTAGACATGGCCGGCTAAGCTTCAGCAGGACATTGCATTCAAGAGCTAAATTGATGATGATCAATCAGCTTTGGTGATGATAAGAACATCACCTTGAAACACTAGAATTCATTCTTAAGAACTCTGAGGAAAAATAATACCTAATCTAAGCAACAAGATGAACCGTCAGTTGTCCATACACAAGAACAATCCCCGGCAACGGCGCCAAAAACTTGGTGCGCGAAATTGTGATCACTACAACTTCACACAACTAACCAGCAAGTGCACTGGGTCGTCCAAGTAATACCTTACGTGAGTAAGGGTCGATCCCACGGAGATTGTTGGTATGAAGCAAGCTATGGTCACCTTGTAAATCTTAGTCAGGCAAACTCAAATAGGTATAGTGATGAACGAAATTAACATGAAAGTAAAGATAGAGATACTTATGTAATTCATTGGTAGGAACTTCAGATAAGCGCATGAAGATGCCTTCCCTTCCATATCTCTGCTTTCCTACTGTCTTCATCCAATCCTTCTTACTCCTTTCCATGGCAAGCTCGTGTAGGGTTTCACTGTTGTCAGCAGCTACCTCCCATCCTCTCATTGGAAACGATTGCATATGCTCTGGTCACAGCATAGCGGAATCCATCTGTCGGTTCTCAATCAGATCGGAATAGAATCCATTGATTCTTTTGGCGTCTGTCACTAACGCCCCACCCTCAGGAGTTTGAAGCGCGTCACAGTCATTCAATCATTGAATCCTACTCAGAATACCACAGACAAGGTTTAGACCTTCCGGATTCTCTTGAATGCTGCCATCGGGTCCTGCCTATACCACGAGGATTCCGGTTAAAGAATCCAAGAGATATTCACTAAGCCTCAGATGCGTGTAGAACAAGAGTGGTTGTTAGTCACTTTGTTCATGGGTGAGAATGGTGATGGGCGTCAATCATCACCTTCATCAAGTTGAAGAACAAGTGATATCTTGGACAAAGAACAAGCGGAATTGAATGGAAGAACAATAGTAATTGCATTAATACTCGAGGTACAGCAGAGCTCCACACCTTAATCTATGGTGTGTAGAAACTCCACCGTTGAAAATACATAAGAACAAAAGTGATCATTGGTTTCGGCCCCAAAGAGGGAACCAGAAGAACCAAGATCTGATCTAAGAACTAGATGTCCAAAGATGAAAAATACAATAGTAAAAGGTCCTACTTATAGGGAACTTAGTAGCTTAAGAATTACAAAGATGAGTAAATGACATAAAAATCCACTTCCGGGCCCACTTGGTGTGTGCTTGGGCTGAGCAATGAAGCATTTTCGTGTAGAGACGTTTTCTGGAGTTAAACGCCAGCTTTCATGCCAGTTTGGGCGTTTAACTCCAAGTTTTATGCCAGTTCCGGCGTTTAACGCTGGAATTTCTGTAGGTGACTTTGAACGCCGGTTTGGGCCATCAAATCTTGGGCAAAGTATGGACTATCATATATTGCTGGAAAGCCCAGGATGTCTACTTTCCAACGCCGTTGAGAGCGCGCCAATTGGGCTTCTGTAGCTCCAGAAAATCCACTTCGAGTGCAGGGAGGTCAGAATCCAACAGCATCTGCAGTCCTTTTGAGTCTCTGGATCAGATTTTTGCTCAGATCCCTCAATTTCAGCCAGAAAATACCTGAAATCACAGAAAAACACACAAACTCATAGTAAAGTCCAGAAAAGTGAATTTTAACTAAAAACTAATAAAAATATACTAAAAACTAACTAAAAGATACTAAAAACATACTAAAAACAATGCCAAAAAGCGTATAAATTATCTGCTCATCAATAACCAATTCATGTACACTTCTGAAAGGAATCCTGTGAACAATGGGACTAATCAGAAGAAAGGAGTTCTTGAGATTGATACTCTGAATGCCATATTGGCTCAGAACAAGATATTGACTCAACAAGTCAATTTGATTTCTCAAAGTCTGTCTGGAATGCAAAATGCACCTGGCAGTACTAAGGAAGCTTCATCTGAGGAAGAAGCTTATGATCCTGAGAACCCTTCCATGGAAGAGGTGAATTACCTAGGAGAACCCTATGGAAACACCTATAATTCTTCATGGAGAAATCACCCAAATTTCTCATGGAAGAATCAAGAGAGACCTCAACAAGGTTTCAATAACAATAATGGTGGGAGAAACAGGTTTGGCAATAGCAAGCCTTTTCCATCATCTTCTCAGCAACAGACAGAGAGTTCTAAGCAGAGTACTTCTGACTTAGCAACAATGGTCTCTGATCTAATAAAGACCACTCAAAGTTTCATGACTGAAACAAGGTCCTCCATTAGGAATTTAGAAGGACAAGTGGGTCAGCTAAGTAAGAAAGTTACTGAACTTCCTCCTAGTACTCTCCCAAGTAATACAGAAGAAAATCCAAAAGGAGAGTGCAAAGCCATAACCATGGCCGAATATGGAGAGGAAAGAGAAGAGGAGGACGCCACTGAGGAAGACCCCAGTGGGCGTGCACCAATCTCCTCTGAGTCCCCCAATGAGGAACAATGGGAATCTGAGGCTCAAAATGAGACCATAGAGATTCCATTGGACTTACTTCTGCCATTCATGAGCTCTGATGAGTATTCTTCCTCTGAAGAGGATGAGTATGTCACTGAAGAGCAAGTTGCTAAATACCTTGGAGCAATCATGAAACTAAATGACAAGTTATTTGGAAATAAGACTTGGGAGGATGAACCATCTTTGCTCACCAAAGAACTGGATGACTTGTCTAGGCAGAAACTGCCTCAAAAGAGGCAGGATCCGGGGAAGTTTTCTATACCTTGTACCATAGGCACTGTTCATACCCTGACCGAGCTCCTCCAACTCGGCTAGTTCGTAAAAGGTCCGACCTCATCCTAAAGGCTCATGCCTAAAGGTCGGACCTCGGACAATAAAGCAAGGAAGGCCCATCAAAAAGGAACGCAGCCCAAACCTAAAGGCCGAAAAGGCCTAGCAAAGGCGGTTCCACAAAGATAGGGATAAAACTCCCGAAAGATAAAGATAAGATAAGAATATCTTATCCAGGGAAGATCACGGCCAACTACTATAAATACACTGGAGCACCCAGGTATGGCATTCGTTCCACATTCTACACATATCTGCTTGGACCCATGCTAACTTAAGCATCGGAGTGTCATTGCAGGTACAACCACCAACCACTCCGCACATCAAGCTCGGGTCCCTGAACCCCCACCTCGGGCCTCTCCAGACGACCGAGCTACACGTTTCAGGTAACCCCCGGAACATTGGCGCCGTTGCCGGGGACCTGGAAGTCATCCCTCTATCATGGCGGACGACCCTCTCAACAATGACCACGCTGCATCTGAACAAGAGGACGAAATTGACACCGGAGAACGACCGGACAGCCCTCTATCACCACGCACTCCCGGAGGAAACAAACAGAATCGCCCAAAGACATCACTCCCAAACAAAGATCCACAAAATTCTGAAAAGGAGAAGAACTCGGAGATTCTAGAAACAGTCCGGGCACAACAAGACCGACTGAAACAACTCGAAGAGGACATAAAGAAGCAGAAAGAAACTGAACAAGATCTGAGAAGGGAGACTCGAAAGCGCAGAGAATTAGAAGAAAAGCTGCGGAAAATAGAGGCCAACCTGAAAGACCGAACAGAACGCGGCTCCACCCCCGAAAGCAACCATGATCCCTTCACGCGAGAGATCATGAAGGAGAAGGTACCGCGAAACTTCAAACCACCCGATATGGATCTCTACGACGGCACCACCGATCCAAGTCACCACCTCAGCAACTTCAGAAGCAGAATGTACCTAGTCGACGCCTCCGACGCAATTCGGTGCAAAGCCTTCCCCACCACTCTCACCAAATCAGCCATGAAGTGGTTCGACAATCTGCCACCAAGATCAATCACCAGCATCGAAGACCTGACCAAAAAATTCCTAACAAGGTTCTCTATTCAAAAGGACAAGACAAAACATGCCCCCAGTCTACTCGGAATCAAGCAAGGTAACCAAGAAACTCTCCGAGAATACATGGAGCGATTCAACAAAGCCTGCCTGGACATACAACACTTGCCCACTGAAGCAGCCATCATGGGACTAGCAAACGGCCTAAAAGAGGGACCGTTTAGCCAATCCCTATCCAAACGATACCCGACCTCCCTATACGAGGTGCAGGAGCGGGCAGAAAAATATATCACCATGGAGGAAACCTCCCAGCTAAGAGACTCTTCTAGGAAGGAATCATCCTACCCACTCCGAGATCGGGATCGGGAACAGAAGAAAAAAGAAGACCCCAACTCGGACAAGCCACGGAAGTACCACAACTACACCCCCCTCCGAGTCTCCCTGGTAGACGTCTACAGAGAAGTATGCCACACCGAAAAGATCCCACCGCCCCGACTGCTAAAACACAAGAGAGCGGGAAGAGATCGGTCCGAATACTGTGAATATCACAAGCTCTACGATCATTCTACTAACGACTGCTACGACCTGAAAAACGTTATAGAAAAGCTGGCCAGAGAAGGAAAACTCGACAGATACATAGCAGAGAAAGGAGAAGAGACCAGGAAGAGAAGGCGGGGAGATAACGAAGGTCGGGCCGAACAAACCCCGCGAACCCCTGAAAGACACGTTCACATGATAAATGGAGGTTTTGCAGGCGGAGGAACATCCAGATCCTCGCGAAAAAGACACCTCAAAGAAGTCTATCATGTCCGAGAAGACAGTCCCCTGCCCGAGTTACCTACCATCTCATTTACCTGAGAAGATGCTCAAGGGATAATTCCCGGGCACGACGATCCAATGGTAGTCACCATTATCCTAGCAAACGCCAACTTACATCGAACCCTGATTGACCAGGGAAGCTCAGCAGATATCCTGTTCAAAACGGCATTCGACAAGCTCGGACTTGAAGAAAAAGAACTAAAGGCCTATCCCACCGACCTATTTGGGCTAGGGGATACCCCGATCCATCCCTTAGGATACATCCCGCTACACACTACCTTTAGAAGAGGCGAGCAATCTAAAACATTAAGCATCGACTACATTATAGTCGACGTCACTTCGGCATACAATGCCCTCATTGGGCGACCAACCCTAAACAGACTGGCAGCTATAGTCTCGACCCCACACCTCTGTATGAAGTTCCCTACCGCAAAAGGAATCGCTACCCTAAAAGGCGACCAAAAACTAGCGCGGCGATGCTACAACGAAAGCCTGAGCCTAAAAGGGAAGGAGGTCAACACGATAGAACTCGGACGAGTTCAGTCCCGAGAAGATCTTCGACCACAACCAGAGGGAGAGACCGAAAAAGTCCAGATTGGGAACACACCTGAAAAAATAACAAACATAGGAGCGAACCTCCAAACGGGTCTAAAAGAGGAACTCATAACCCTCTTGAAGGAGAATTCCGACCTCTTCGCCTGGAAAGCCTCCGACATGCCAGGCATAAACCCCGACCTGATGTGCCATAAGCTATCAGTTTATCCGGGATCCCGACCTGTCCAACAAAGACGCCGGAAGCTCGGACCCGAGCGCATGCAAGCAATAGAAGAACAAGTACAAGCACTACTAGACGCAGGGTTCATTAGGGAAGTAAAATACCCCCTATGGCTCGCAAACGTGGTCCTGGTAAAAAAGCCCAAACGGAAAATGGAGGATGTGCATCGATTACACAGACCTCAACAAAGCCTGCCCCAAAGACCCATATCCACTACCAAACATCGACGCCTTAGTAGACGCAGCCTCAGGCTACAGATATCTCTCCTTCATGGACGCATACTCAGGATACAATCAAATCCCGATGTACGGACCCGACCAAGAAAAGACCTCGTTCATAACCCCAAGGGCAAACTACTGCTACGTAGTAATGCCCTTCGGGCTGAAGAACGCAGGGGCAACCTACCAGAGGCTAATGAACAAAGTGTTCTCAGAGCACATCGGACTACAGCTAGAGGTGTACGTCGACGACATGCTGGTAAAGACACAAGAAGACAGAAACTTGCTGACCGACCTCACCAGCGTCTTCGGCACCCTCAGAAAACACAACATGAGACTCAACCCGACAAAGTGCACCTTCGCCGCAGAAGCCGGAAAGTTCTTAGGCTTCATGCTGACTCAAAGGGGCATCGAAGCGAACCCGGACAAATGCCAAGCGATACTCAATATGAAGAGCCCGACGTGTGTCAAAGAAGTACAACAACTGAATGGAAGGCTAGCCGCCCTATCAAGATTCTTGGCAGGATCAGCAATAAAGTCACTACCTCTCTACTCACTCCTAAAGAAAGGGAAACCCTTCTCATGGACCCCGGAGTGCGAAAAAGCCTTTCAAGAATTCAAGGAATTCCTCGGGCAGCCACCAATCCTAACCCGACCTTTAAAAGGAGAAGAACTCGTATTATACCTCTCGGTTGGACATCGAGCAGTCGCTTCAGCATTAATACGAGAAAATGACCAAGGACAACGCCCCATATACTTTGTAAGCAAGGCACTACAAGGGGCCGAATTAAACTATCAGAAGATAGAAAAATTCGCCTACGCCCTAGTATTCACAGCTCGGAGGCTTCGTCCCTACTTTCAAGCCCACACCATCAAAGTCCGGACAAACCAACCCATGAGACACATCCTCCAAAAAACAGACCTGGTAGGACGAATACTGCAATGGGCGGTGGAACTGTCCGAGTTCGACCTCCACTATGAAACCCGGACTGCCATAAAATCTCAGTATCTAGCCGACTTCATCGCAGAATACACTGAGACCCCTGGAACCCCACTCTCATGGAACCTGTATGTCGACGGGTCCTCAAACAAAACTGGAAGCGGAGCCGGGGTTATACTCGAAAGCGACCAAGGAACGCAGATAGAACTATCCCTAAAATGCGAGTTCCAGGCCTCGAACAACCAAGCCGAATACGAGGCCCTACTAGCAGGCCTAAAGCTAGCCGAAGAGGTCGGAGCCCAGAAAATCACGATCTTCAGCGACTCCCAGGTCATCACATCACAAGTAAATGGAAGCTACCAGGCCAAAGACCCAACTATGAAAAAATACCTGGACCAAACACAGGCACAATTACGGCACTTTCCAGAGATACAGATCCAGCACATACCACGGGAACAAAATGCCCGGGCAGACGCCCTCTCAAAGCTCGCCAGCACCAAGCCCGGAGGCAACAACAGAAGTCTCCTCCAGGAAACCTTACAATCCCCCTCCGTGTTAAGAGAGGAAGAAACGCTAAATATATCCAACCAACAACAAGGATGGATGACCCCCATACTCAACTACCTGAAGTCGGGAACTCTCCCCGCCGAAAGAAAGGAAGCTAAAAGACTCACGAAATACGCCCAGAATTATACACTAATTCACGACGTATTATACAGAAGAGGATTCTCAAACCCCCTCCTTAGGTGCGTCCCGACCTCAGAAACAAAGAACGTCCTCGAAGAAGTCCACGGAGGCATGTGTGGGAACCATCTCGGAGCTCGGGCATTATCCAAGAAAGTAGTCCGGGCCGGGTTCTACTGGCCAACTTTGCAAAGAGACGCAACGGAGTTTGTGAAAATATGCCCCCCTGCCAAAAACACGCCAATTTTCACAAGGCACCACCCGAAGACCTCATCAGCATCACCGCACCATGGCCCTTCGCAAAATGGGGACTTGACCTACTCGGCCCGTTCCCCCAAGGACCGGGGCAAGTCAAATACCTCATAGTAGGGGTCGACTACTTCACAAAGTGGATCGAAGCTGAACCTTTAGCCACCATCACGGCTCAGAAAAGCCACAAATTCCTATACAAAAACATCGTCACAAGGTTCGGAGTCCCCTACTCCATCACAACAGACAATGGAACACAGTTCACGGACACAAGTTTTCAGAACTTGGTGGCCGAACTAAAAATCAAACAGCAATTCACCTCAGTCGAGCACCCACAAGCCAACGGACAAGCAGAGGCCGCAAATAAAGTCATCTTGGCCGGGTTAAAACGAAGACTCCAAGAGGCCAAAGGGGCATGGGCCGAGGAGCTCCCCCAAGTATTATGGGCATATCGGACAACTCCACACTCTACAACGGGAGAATCGCCATTCCGATTAGCTTACGGGATGGAAGCAATGATTCCTATCGAAACAGATGAAGGGTCACCCAGAGTCATCTTCTACAACGAAGAAGGTAACCCGCAGGCACAAAAGGAAGAACTCGACCTCCTCCCCGAGGTCCGAGAAAGAGCCCGGATCCGAGAAGAAGCCTTAAAACGGCGAACGGCCCTCAGATACAATCAGAAAGTAATAAAACGAAGCTTCTCCACTCACGACCTAATTCTAATCCGAAATGACATCGGAACACAAAAGTCGGGAGAAGGAAAGCTAGCTGCAAACTGGAAAGGACCCTACAAAGTAACAGAAGTCTTAGGAACAGGCTATTACAAGATATCCGACCTAGAAGGCAATGAGCTGCCCAGGACCTGGCACGCCTGTAATCTAAGACGGTACTACAGCTAGAAAAATTTGACCCGAGGTGTACTCTTTTTCCCTACAAGGGTTTTTTAATGAGACACCCGGTCAAGTAAGGCACCCGACCTAGTCAAGGGTAAACACTCTGTAAATATTCTTTCTTTTTTAAATACTAATCAAATTTTTCTATTTTCTTTTGTTCTTCCTCGTGATGAAACAAATCCTGAAAAAGTACCCCGCCAAGGCGCATTAATTTATGCTCGACAAAACGCAAAAAATCATTGCCGAGAGACCACACAAGGTCGGCAAAGATAAAAGCGACGAGGTTCAAATTAATGTGAGAAGTTATAAAGTAACTCTGAAAAAGGCTCAAAAAGCCAAATAAAAAGAGATTACAAAAATAACTTAAAAGGCCGACCAATGACAAGGTCGGACCCAACAAAGGGTGTACTCGACCGCTCGACCCGAGGTCCGAGAAAAAGCCCGGACCCGAGAGGGAAGCCTTAAAACGACGAAAACAAAGATTTCGAAAACGCTTACTAAAAAGTTGCTATACAAAAAACAACTAAAAAGTACAAGCGAAAAAACGAAATCAAAAGGAAAAAACAAAAGTTCCAAGCGCTAGCTAAAAAGTTGTTATCCAAAAACAACTAAAAAGCATAAAAGCGGAACAAAAAGTCAAAACGCGAACAAAACACCGCATAATAAGCTAAAAAGTTACTACAAGTAGCTAAAAGCAAAAAGGGTGTCCAAAGCATTCACAGAAACTGTTCCGAGGGTTACCTGAAACGTGTAGCTCGGTCGTCTGGAGATGCCCGAGGTGGGGGTCAGGGACCCTGAGCTTGATATGTTGGCGGTTGGTGGTTGTACCTGCAATGACACTCCGATGCTTAAGTTAGCATGGGTCCAAGCAGATATGTGTAGAATATGGGATGAATCTCATACCTGGGTGTTCCAGTGTATTTATAGTAGTTGGCTGTGATCTTCCCTGGATAAGATATTCTTATCTTATCTTATCTTTCGGGAGTTTTATCCCTATCTTTGTGGAACCGCCTTCCTTAGGCCTTTTCGGCCTTTAGGTTTTGGGCTGCGCTCCTTCTGATGGGCCTTCCTTGCCTTTAATGTCCGAGGTCCGACCTTTAGGCGTGGGCCTTAGGACGAGGTCGGACCTTTCATGGATTTACCGAGTTGGGGGAGCCCGGTCAGGGTATGAACAGTGCCCCTGCCCGAGTTCGTCCTTTTTGGGAGGTCGAGCTCGGGCATAGTAGTTTTTCAAATCTTCAAAAAATGGCCGTTTCTGCATTTATTGCTTTTTTACCGTTTTTCCTTGATTTTCGTTCCGGCCTTCGTGAAGGCTTTATTTATTCGCTCCCTTTCCTTTTTCTTCGTTTATTCTGTTCCTTTCTTGTTTTTCTCAGTTTTTTGCCATCTCTTTTTCGAGCGCCGCTTCTTCTTTTTCTTTGTTCTTCTTCCCTGATTCTTTCCGTGCGTTTTTTCCGGGGTTTCCTCTGCGCCGTTGTTTCGTGCTTCTTGCTTCCGGAGCTTGCCGCCTTCGTTTCTCCTTTGCCTCGGAGCTCCTCGCCTTCGTTTCTACTTTCCAGGTTTGTTTTCCATGTTTTTACTTTCTTGTGATCATATGCTTCTGTTCTTTGTGTGGCTCTTTGTTTTTGTCTCTTTATGCCTGGGTTGCCCCGAAAAAGAGATGCCGCCATTGCTGTTGTTTGTATATGGGGGGGGCTCTTTTTTGTTCTCTGGTGTTTTTCGGTCCGGGTTGCTGCATTTTCTTCGCGGGGTTTTTGTTTTCTTGCATTGCTGAATGGGTTTTTGCTTTCTGTTGTATTCTTCTTTGTAGGTAGGAATTTATGTCTCAAAAGGTTCTTCAAGCGGTGTCGACCAAGATTCCGAGTGGTCTTGGTTGGGTAGATCCTCTTCCTTTGAGAATCCCTTCTGTGGTAGATTCTGAATATTTAGCTAGGTTCCGTAGGCACAGTAGCATATGTGAAAATAGAGAGTCTGAGAGGGATTATGAACTAGTGGCCCCGGATTCCGAGGAGAGAGTGTGCTTCCCGCCTTTAGAGAGTTCCGAGAAGCTCTTCTTTTATGCTTATGATTGTTTTTTCTCTAAGCTGGGTGTCCGACTTCCTTTTACCGACCTGGAGCCCGAGGTGTTGTGGTCTTGTAACCTTGCCCCTACGCAGCTCCATCCAAATTCTTGGGCGTTTTTGAAGTTGTTTCAACTTTTGTGTCAGTTTTTGGGGGTCCCTCCCTCTATTTCTCTTTTTTCCTATTTGTTTGTGTTGACGAAGCTGGGGTCGGGTGGAGGGAAGGTATCTTGGGTTTCTTTTAGGGCTAATCAGGGAAGGAAGTTTTGTACCCTTTATGATGAGTCTTTTCATGATTTCAAGAACTTTTACTTCAAGGTCCGGGCTACTGGAGACGTCCGACCTTTCTTTCTAGATGAGAGTGGGGAGCCTTCTTTTCCTCTTTGTTGGCAGGAGAATGTAGTGTCTGTTAAATATACCTTTGAGAGTCTAGATGAGGTTGAGCAGGCTTTTGTGGGTGTGGTGAGCAGTTTATGGGGTCGGGCACCTCACTTGGATACGAAGAAAATGTTGGGAGATCCAAGCCTTCTCCGTTCCGAGTTAGGTAGTTCCCGACCTCTTTCGAGATTCATCTTTTTCTTAGTATCTTGGCCTTGTTTGTTTTGGTGGAATTTCTGTTGTGGTAACTCCTTTTCTTTTATTTCTGCAGAGATGTCTTCTCAGGCGGATTCCATGAAGTATCTTCGTCGGACGAAGAAGTCTGTGGCCGCTCGGAATATTGAAGCTGGGGGGGCTTCTGCTCGATCTTCTCCGGAGAAGTCTACTGTGGGTGTTCAGACTCGGTCGAAGACTATTCCGACTCCCCAGTTCCGAGCTATTACTCAAGATCCTCCGACCTCCGGGCCTGCTACCTCTTCTCCTCCCCCGTTCTCGGGTCCTCCTCCCAAGAAGCAGAAGACCTCTCAAGGGCCTGCGGGTTTTAATGACAAGGATTTTGATGCTCTTGGTTGGATTGAACAGCATATTCTCCCTCAGACTTTTATTTCTACTGATGATGTGTCTATGGAGCACCATTTTCAGTATATGGCGCGGAGTTGTGTTCGGATGGCTAGTCTTCATGCTGCTATTGCCCGAGAGTTCAAGAAATCTCCCCTTGGCGCGACCAGTTCCCGACTTGAGAAGGCTCAGTCCGAGCTCGAGAAGTTTAGTGAGCTGAAGGCTGCTAGGATTGCTGAGTTGGAAGCATCTTTAGAGAAGGAGAAAGCTAAGGCTACCGCGGCTGTGGCGGCAGCCAATGCATCTGAGGGGATGGCGAAGGCAGCGAAGGAAAATTATACTCGGGAACTTGCCGAGCTTGTGGAGACGAAGGAGAAGTTGCAATCTGCTCAGAATGACTTTTACGAGCTAGAAGGGCATGTGGCGAAGGGTATGGATGCTATGTATGAAAATTTGAAGGCTCAGGTCCGGGTTCTTGCTCCTGACCTGGATCTGAGCTTATTTAGTATGGATAACGTTGTTGTGGAGGGAGAGATTGTTCCTGCTCCCAACGAGGATGAGGTTCCGGTGTCCGACCCCAAGGTTCCGGTGTCCGTCCCCGAGGTTCCGGTTGCGAACCCGACTTCACCTTTGGTCGGGGATGGGTCTGGTGCGGAGGTTTTGAACCGGGATGATGGTGCTGTCGATGCTGTCCCGATTTCTATGTTTCTTCCGCAGCCTTCTGTTGATGCGGCGACCGGGAAGGATCTTGATCCTCTGTAATCCCTTTATCTTTTGGGTTTTTGCCCGGCCTGTGGGCTCTTTTGTTTTTTGGATGATTTCTGTGGATGCTTTGGACACCTTTTTTGCTTTTAGCTACTTGTAGTAACTTTTTTAGCTTATTATGCGGTGTTTTTGTTCGCGTTTTGACTTGTTTGTTCCGCTTTTATGCTTTTTAGTTGTTTTTGGATAACAACTTTTTAGCTAGCGTTTGATTTCGTTTTTTCGCTCGTACTTTTTTAGTTGTTTTTGTATAGCAACTTTTTAGTAAGCGTTTTCGAAATCTTTGTCTTCGCCGTTTTAAGGCTTCCTTCTCGGGTACGAGCTTTTTATCGGACCTCGGGTGGCGCGGTCGAGTACACCTTTTGTTGGTCCGACCTTGTCTTTGGTCGGCCTTTTAAGTTATTTTTGTAATCTCTTTTTATTTGGCTTTTTGGAGCCTTTTTCAGAGTTACTTTTATAACTTCTCACATTAATTTGAACCTCGTCGCTTTATCTTTGCCGACCTTGTGTGGTCTCTTGGCAAATGATTTTTTGCGTTTTGTCGAGCATAAATTAATGCGCCTTGACGGGGTACTTTTTCAGGATTTGTTTTATCACGAGAAGGAACAAAAGAAAATAGAAAAATTTGATTAGTATTAAGAAAGAAAGAATATTTACAAAGTGTTTACCCTTGACTAGGTCGGGTGCTTTATCTGACCGGGTGTCTCATTAAAAAACCCCTGTAGGGAAAAAGAGTACACCTCGGGTTAGATTTTTCTAGCTGTAGTACCGTTTTAGATTACAGGCGTGCCAGGCCCTGGGCAACTCATTGCCTTCTAGGTCGGATATCTTGTAATAGCCTGTTCCTAAGACTTCGGTTACTTTGTAGGGTCCTTTCCAATTTGCGGCTAGCTTTCCTTCTCCCGACTTTTGTGTTCCGATGTCATTTCGGATTAGAATTAGGTCGTGAGTGGAGAAGCTTCGTTTTATTACTTTCTGATTGTATCTGAGGGCCATTCGCCGTTTTAAGGCTTCTTCTCGGATTCGGGCTCTTTCTCGGACCTCGGGTAGGAGGTCGAGTTCTTCCTTTTGTGCCTGCGGGTTACCTTCTTCGTTGTAGAAGATGACTCTGGGTGACCCTTCATCTATTTCGATAGGAATCATTGCCTCCATCCCATAGGCTAGTCGAAATGGCGATTCTCCCGTTGTAGAGTGTGGAGTTGTCCGATATGCCCATAATACCTGGGGGAGCTCCTCGGCCCATGCCCCTTTGGCCTCTTGGAGTCTTCGTTTTAACCCGGCCAAGATAACTTTATTTGCGGCCTCTGCTTGTCCGTTGGCTTGTGGGTGCTCGACTGAGGTGAATTGCTGTTTGATTTTTAGTTCGGCCACCAAGTTCTGAAAACTTGTGTCCGTGAACTGTGTTCCATTGTCTGTGGTAATGGAGTAGGGGACTCCGAACCTTGTGACAATGCTTTTGTATAGGAATTTCCGGCTTTTCTGAGCCGTAATGGTGGCTAAAGGCTCAGCTTCGATCCACTTCGTGAAATAGTCGACCCCTTACTATGAGGTACTTGACTTGCCCCGGTCCTTGGGGGAATGGGCCGAGTAGGTCGAGTCCCCATTTTGCGAAGGGCCATGGTGCAGTGATGCTGATAAGGTCTTCGGGTGGTGCCTTGTGAAAATTGGCGTGTTTTTGGCAGGGGGGGCATATTTTCACAAACTCCGTCGTGTCTCTTTGCAAAGTTGGCCAGTAGAACCCGGCTCGGACTACTTTCTTGGATAATGCCCGAGCTCCGAGGTGGTTCCCACACATGCCTCCGTGGACTTCTTCGAGGACGCTCTTTGTTTCTGAGGTCGGGACGCACCTAAGGAGGGGGCTTGCGAATCCTCTTCTGTATAATACGTCGTGAATTAGTGTGTAATTCTGGGCGTCTTTCGTGAGTCTTTTGGCTTCCTTTCTTTCGGCGGGGAGAGTTCCCGACTTCAGGTAGCTGAGTATGGGGGTCATCCATCCTTGCTGCTGGTCTGATATACTTAGCGTTTCTTCCTCTCTTAGTACGGAGGGAGATTGTAAGGTTTCCTGGAGGAGACTTCTGTTGTTGCCTCCTGGTTTGGTGCTGGCAAGTTTTGAGAGGGCGTCTGCCCGGGCGTTTTGTTCCCGAGGTATGTGCTGGATCTGTATCTCTGGAAAGTGGCGTAATTGTGCCTGTGTTTGGTCCAGGTATTTTTTCATAGTTGGGTCTTTGGCCTGGTAGCTTCCATTTACTTGTGATGTGACGACCTGGGAGTCGCTGAAGATTGTGATTTTCCGGGCTCTGACCTCTTCGGCTAGCTTTAGACCTGCTAGTAGGGCTTCGTATTCGGCTTGGTTGTTTGAAGCTTGGAACTCGAATTTTAGGGATAGTTCTATCCGCGTTCCTTGGTCGCTTTCGAGTATAACCCCGGCTCCACTTCCAGTTTTGTTTGAGGACCCGTCGACATATAGGTTCCATGAGAGTGGGGTTCCAGGGGTCTCAGTGTATTCTGCAATGAAGTCGGCTAGATACTGAGACTTTATGGCAGTTCGGGTTTCATAGTGGAGGTCGAACTCGGACAGTTCCACCGCCCATTGCAGTATTCGTCCTGCCAGGTCTGTTTTTTGGAGGATGTGTCTCATGGGTTGGTTTGTCCGGACTTTGATGGTGTGGGCTTGAAAGTAGGGACGGAGCCTCCGAGCTGTGAACACTAGGGCGTAGGCGAACTTTTCTATCTTCTGATAGTTTAATTCGGCCCCTTGTAGTGCCTTGCTTACAAAGTATATGGGGTGTTGTCCTTGGTCATTTTCTCGTATTAATGCTGAAGCGACTGCTCGATGTCCAACCGAGAGGTATAGTACGAGTTCTTCTCCCTTTAGAGGTCGGGTTAGGATTGGTGGCTGCCCGAGGAATTCCTTGAATTCTTGGAAGGCCTTTTCGCATTCTGGGGTCCATGAGAAGGGTTTCCCTTTCTTTAGGAGTGAGTAGAGAGGCAGTGACTTTATTGCTGATCCTGCCAAGAATCTTGATAGTGCGGCTAGCCTTCCATTCAGTTGCTGTACTTCCTTGACACACGTCGGGCTCTTCATATTGAGTATCGCTTGGCATTTGTCCGGGTTCGCTTCGATGCCCCTTTGAGTCAGCATGAAGCCTAAGAACTTTCCGGCTTCTGCGGCGAAGGTGCACTTCGTCGGGTTAAGTCTCATGTTGTGTTTTCTGAGGGTGCCGAAGACGCTGGTGAGGTTAGTCAGTAAGTTTTTGTCCTCTTGTGTCTTTACCAGCATGTCGTCGACGTACACCTCTAGCTGTAGTCCGATGTGCTCTGAGAACACTTTGTTCATTAGCCTCTGGTAGGTTGCCCCTGCGTTCTTCAGCCCGAAGGGCATTACTACGTAGCAGTAGTTTGCCCTTGGGGTTATGAACGAGGTCTTTTCTTGGTCGGGTCCGTACATCGGGATTTGATTGTATCCCGAGTATGCGTCCATGAAGGAGAGATATCTGTAGCCTGAGGCTGCGTCTACTAAGGTGTCGATGTTTGGTAGTGGATATGGGTCTTTGGGGCAGGCTTTGTTGAGATCTGTGTAATCGACGCACATCCTCCATTTTCCGTTGGGCTTTTTTACCAGGACCACGTTTGCAAGCCATAGGGGGTATTTTACTTCCCTAATGAATCCTGCATCTAGTAGTGCTTGTACTTGTTCTCCTATTGCTTGCATACGCTCGGGTCCGAGCTTCCGACGTCTTTGTTGGACAGGTCGGGATCCCGGGTAAACTGATAGCTTATGGCACATCAGGTCGGGATTTATTCCTGGCATGTCGGAGGCTTTCCAGGCGAAGAGGTCGGAGTTTTCCTTTAAGAGGTTTATGAGTTCCTCTTTTAGGCCCGTTTTGAGGTTCGCTCCTATGTTTGTGATTTTTCAGGTGTGTTCCCAATCTGGACTTGTTCGGTTTCTCCCTCTGGTTGTGGTCGAAGATCTTCTCGGGACTGAACTCGTCCGAGTTCTATCGTGTTGACCTCTTTCCCTTTCAGGCTCAGGCTTTCGTTATAGCATCGCCGCGCTAGTTTTTGGTCGCCTTTTAGAGTAGCGATTCCTTTTGCGGTAGGGAACTTCATACAGAGGTGTGGGGTCGAGACTATAGCCCCTAGCCTGTTTAGGGTTGGTCGCCCAATGAGGGCATTGTATGCCGAAGTGACGTCGACTATG
Source organism: Arachis stenosperma (assembly GCF_014773155.1). NCBI lineage: Eukaryota > Viridiplantae > Streptophyta > Magnoliopsida > Fabales > Fabaceae > Arachis > Arachis stenosperma. Next base: position 28,071,803 of record NC_080377.1, read on the forward strand.
ATGTAGTCGATGCTTAATGTTTTAGATTGTTCGCCTTTTCCAAAGGTAGTGTGTAGCGAGGTGTATCCTAAGGGATGGATCGGGGTATCCCCTAGCCCAAATAGGTCGGTAGGATAGGCCTTTAGTTCTTTTTCTTCAAGTCCGAGCTTGTCGAATGCCGATTTGAACAGGATATCTGCTGAGCTTCCCTGGTCAATCAGGGTTCGATGTAAGTTGGCGTTTGCTAGGATAATGGTAACTACCATCGGATCGTCGTGCCCGGGAATTATCCCTTGAGCATCTTCTCGGGTAAATGAGATAGTAGGTAACTCGGGCAGGGGACTGTCTTCTCGGACATGATAGACTTCCTTGAGGTGTCTTTTTCGCGAGGATCTGGATGTTCCTCCGCCTGCAAAACCTCCATTTATCATATGAACGTGTCTATCAGGAGTTCGTGGGTTTTGTTCGGCCCGACCTTCATTATCTCCCCGCCTTCTCTTCCTGGTTTCTTCTCCTTTCTCTGCTATGTATTTGTCGAGTTTTCCTTCTCTGGCCAGCTTTTCTATGACATTTTTTAGGTCGTAGCAGTCGTTAGTAGAATGTCCGTAGAGTTTGTGATATTCACAGTATTCGGACCGATCTCTTCCCGCTCTCTTGTGTTTTAGCGGTCGGGGCGGTGGGATCTTTTCGGTGTGGCATACTTCTCTATAGACATCTACCAGGGAGACTCGGAGGGGGGTGTAGTTGTGGTACTTCCGGGGCTTGTCCGAGTTGGATTCTTCTTTCTTTTTCTGTTCCCGATCTCGATCTCGGAGTGGGTAGGTTGCTTCCTTCCTAGAAGAGTCTCTTAGCTGGGAGGTTTCCTCCATGTTGATATATTTTTCCGCCCGCTCCTGCACCTCGTATAAGGAGGTCGGGTATCGTTTGGATAGGGATTGGCTAAACGGTCCCTCTTTTAGACCGTTTGCTAGTCCCATGATGGCTGCTTCAGTGGGCAAGTGTTGTATGTCCAGGCAGGCTTTGTTGAATCGCTCCATGTATTCTCGGAGAGTTTCTTGGTTACCCTGTTTGATCCCGAGTAGACTGGGGGCATGTTTTGCCTTGTCCTTTTGAATAGAGAACCTTGTTAGGAATTTTTTGGTTAGGTCTTCGAAGCTGGTGATTGATCTTGGTGGCAGGTTGTCGAACCACTTCATGGCCGACTTGGTGAGAGTGGTGGGGAAGGCTTTGCACCGAATTGCGTCGGAGGCGTCGACTAGGTACATTCTGCTCCTGAAGTTGCTGAGGTGGTGGCTTGGATCGGTGGTGCCGTCGTAGAGATCCATGTCGGGTGGTTTGAAATTTTGCGGTACCTTCTCCTTCATGATCTCTTGCGTGAAGGGATCATGGTTGCCTTCGGGGGTGGTGCCGCGTTCTGTCCGGTCTTTCAGATTGGCCTCTATTTTCCGCAGTTTTTCTTCTAATTCTCTGCGCTTTCGAGTCTCCCTTCTCAGATCCTGTTCAGTTTCTTTCTGCTTCTTTATGTCCTCTTCAAGTTGTTTCAGCCGGTGTTGTTGTTCCCGGACTGTTTCCAGGATTTCCGAGCTCTTCCCTTTTTCGGGATTCGGTGGATCTTTGTTTGGGAGTGATGTCTTTGGGCGATTCTGTTTGTTTCCTTCTGGAGTGCGTGGTGATAGAGGGCTGTCCGGTCGTTCTCCGGTGTCAATTTCTTCCTCTTGTTCAGATGCAGCGCGATCATTGTTGTGAGGGTCGTCCGCCATGATAGAGGGATGACTTCCAGGTTCCCCGGCAACGGCGCCAATGTTCCGAGGGTTACCTGAAACGTGTAGCTCGGTCGTCTGGAGATGCCCGAGGTGGGGGTCAGGGACCCTGAGCTTGATATGTTGGCGGTTGGTGGTTGTACCTGCAATGACACTCCGATGCTTAAGTTAGCATGGGTCCAAGCAGATATGTGTAGAATATGGGATGAATCTCATACCTGGGTGTTCCAGTGTATTTATAGTAGTTGGCTGTGATCTTCCCTGGATAAGATATTCTTATCTTATCTTATCTTTCGGGAGTTTTATCCCTATCTTTGTGGAACCGCCTTCCTTAGGCCTTTTCGGCCTTTAGGTTTTGGGCTGCGCTCCTTCTGATGGGCCTTCCTTGCCTTTAATGTCCGAGGTCCGACCTTTAGGCGTGGGCCTTAGGACGAGGTCGGACCTTTCATGGATTTACCGAGTTGGGGGAGCCCGGTCAGGGTATGAACAGAAACCATCCAAAAAGAGCCCACAGGCCGGGCAAAAAACCAAAAGATAAAAAGGATTACAGAGAATCAAAGATCCTTTCCGGACGCCACATCAACAGAAGGCTGCGGAAGAAACATAGAAATCGGGAGAGCATCGACGACACCGTCAACCTCCACACCAGATCCATCCCCGACCAAAGGTGAAGTCGGGCTCGCAACCGGAACTTGGGGGTCGGACACCGGAACTTTGGGGTCGGACACCGGAACCTCATCCTCGTTGGGAGCAGGAACAATCTTTCCCTCCACAACAACGTTATCCGTACTGAATAAACTCAGATCCAGGTCAGGAGCAAGAACCCGGACCTGAGCCTTCAAATTTTCATACACAGCATCCATACCCTTAGCCACATGTCCTTCTAGCTCGTAAAAATCATCCTGAGCAGATTGCAACTTCTCCTTTGTCTCCACAAGCTCGGCAAGTGCCCGAGTATAATTCTCCTTCGCCGCCTTCGCCATCTCCTCGGACGAACTCGCCGCCGCCACAGCCGCGGTAGCTTTAGCTTTCTCCTTCTCCAAAGACTCCTCCAGCTCAGCAATCCTGGCAGCCTTCAGTTTACTAATTCTCTCGAACTCAGACTGAGCTTTCTCAAGTCGGGAACTGGTCGCACCAATAGGGGATTTCTTGAACTCCCGGGCAATAGCGGCATGAAGACTAGCCATCCAGACACAGCTCCGCGCCATATACTGAAAATGGTGCTCCATAGACACATCATCAGTAGAAATAAAAGTCTGAGGGAGAATATGCTGTTCAACCCAACCAAGAGCATCGAAATCCTTGTGATTAAAACCCGCAGGCTCTTGAGAGGTCTTCTGTTTCTTGGGAGGAGGACCCGAGGACGAAGGAGGAGAAGAGGTAGCAGGTCCAGAAGTCGGAGGATCTTGATTTATAGCTCGGAACTGGGGAGTCGGAATAGTCTTTGACCGAGTAGTGACACCCACAGTAGTCTTCTCCGGAGAAGATCGGGCAGAAGCCCCCCCAGCCTCAATATTCCGAGCGGCCACAGACTTCTTCGTCCGACGAAGGTACTTCATGGAATCCGCCTGAGAAGACATCTCTGCAGAAATAAAAGAAAAGGATTACCACAACAGAAATTCCACCAAAACAAGCAAAGCCAAACATACTAAAAAAGATGAATCTCGGAGAGGTCGGGAACTACCTAACTCGGAACGGAGAAGGCTTGGATCTCCCAACATTTTCTTCGTGTCCAAGTGAGGTGCCCGACCCCATAAACTGCTTACCACACCCACAAAAGCCTGCTCCACCTCATCTAGACTCTCAAAGGTATACTTAGCAGACACTACATTCTCCTGCCAACAAAGAGGAAAAGAAGGCTCCCCACTCTCATCTAGAAAGAAAGGTCGGGCGTCTCCAGTAGCCCGGACCTTGAAATAAAAGTTCTTAAAATCATGAAAGGACTCATCATAAAGGGTACAAAACTTCCTTCCCTGGTTAGCCCTAAAAGAGACCCAAGATACCTTCCCTCCACCCGACCCCGGCTTCGTCAACACAAACAAGTAGGAAAAAAGAGAAATGGAGGGAGCGACGCCCAAAAACTGACACAAAAGTTGAAACAGCTTTAAAAACGCCCAAGAATTCGGATGGAGCTGCGTAGGGGCAAGGTTACAAGACCATAACACCTCGGACTCCAGGTCGGTGAAAGGAAGTCGGACACTCAGCTTAGAGAAAAAACAATCATAAGCATAAAAGAAGAGCTTCTCGGAACTATCTAGGGGCGGGAAGCACACTCTCTCCTCGGAATCCGGGGCTACTAGTTCATAATCCCTCTCAGACTCTCTATTTTCACATATGCTACAGTGCCTACGGAACCTAGCTAAATACTCAGAATCTACCACAGAAGGGACTCTTAGAGGAAGAGGGTCTACCCAACCAAGACCACTTGGAATCTTGGTCGACATCGCTTGAAGAACCTTTCGAGACATAAAATTCTTACCTACAAAGAAGAATACAACAGCAAGCAAAAATCACATAAAGAAGACAGCAAAAAAACCCATTCAGCAAAACCCGAAACAAAAATGCCAGAGAACAAAAAAAGAGCCCCCCCCATATGCAAACAACAACGGCGACGCCTCTTTTTGGGGCAACCCAGGCATAAAGAAAAAAGAAACAAACAAGAGCCACACAAAGAACAGAAGCATATGATCACAAGAAAAACATGGGAACAAACCTGGAAGAAAGAAAACGAAGGCGAAGAGCTCCGAAATCAAGGAGAACGAAACGGCGGCGCAGAAGAAACCCCGGAAAGACACACGGAAAGATTCGGGGAAGAAGAACAAAGAGAGAGAAGAAGCGGTGCTCGAAAAAAGGAGATGGCAAAACTTAGAAAAACAGGAAGGGAGCAGAACAAAACGCAGAAAAGGAGGAAAGGGGCAAATAAATAAAGCCTTCGCAGAGCCCGAACGGAAATCGAGGAAAAACGGTAAAAAGCAATAAATGCCGGAACGGCCATTTTTGAATTTTGAAAAACTACTATGCCCGAGCTCGACCTCCCAAGAAGGACGAACTCGGGCAGGGGCACTGTTCATACCCTGACCGAGCTCCTCCAACTCGGCTAGTTCGTAAAAGGTCCGACCTCATCCTAAAGGCTCATGCCTAAAGGTCGGACCTCGGACAATAAAGCAAGGAAGGCCCATCAAAAAGGAACGCAGCCCAAACCTAAAGGCCGAAAAGGCCTAGCAAAGGCGGTTCCACAAAGATAGGGATAAAACTCCCGAAAGATAAAGATAAGATAAGAATATCTTATCCAGGGAAGATCACGGCCAACTACTATAAATACACTGGAGCACCCAGGTATGGCATTCATTCCACATTCTACACATATCTGCTTGGACCCATGCTAACTTAAGCATCGGAGTGTCATTGCAGGTACAACCACCAACCACTCCGCACATCAAGCTCGGGTCCCTGAACCCCCACCTCGGGCCTCTCCAGACGACCGAGCTACACGTTTCAGGTAACCCCCGGAACAGGCACCATGACCTTCAAGAAGGCCTTGTGTGACTTAGGGTCAAGTGTAAACCTCATGCCCCTCTCTATAATGGAGAAATTAGGGATCTTTGAGGTGCAAGCTGCAAGAATCTCATTGGAGATGGCAGACAACTCAAGAAAACAAGCTCATGGACTTGTAGAGAATGTTTTGGTAAAAGTTGAAGACCATTACATCCCTACTGATTTCATAGTCCTAGAGACTGGGAAGTGCATGGATGAATCCATCATCCTTGGCAGACCCTTCCTAGCCACAGCAAAGGCTGTGATTGATGTTGATAGAGGAGAGTTAATCATTCAAGTGAATGAAGAATCCTTGGTGTTTAAGGCCCAAGGACATCCCTCTATCATCATGGAGAGGAAGCATGAAGAGCTTCTCTCAAAACAGAGCCAAGCAGAGCCCCCACAGTCAAACTCTAAGTTTGGTGTTGGGAGCCACAACCAAACTCTAAGTTTGGTGTTGAAACCCCACATTCAAACTCTAAGTTTGGTGTTGGGAGGTTCCAACACGGTTCTGAGTATTTCTGAGGCTCCATGAGAGTCCTCTGTCAAGCTAATGACATTAAAGAAGCGCTTGTTGGGAGGCAACCCAATGTTTTATAGTTAACTATTTTCTTTTGTTATTTTATCTTTTTTGTAGGTTGATGATCATGAGAAGTCACAAAATTAATTGAAAAAGTAAAAACGGAATGAAAAACAGGAAGAAAAACAGCACACCCTGGAGGAAGATGCTGCTGGCGTTCAAACGCCAGTAAGCCTAGCAGTTGGGCGTTTAACGCCCAGTCTGGCACCATTCTGGGCGTTTAACGCCAGAAAGGGGCACCAGACTGGCGTTAAACGCCAGAAAAGGGCTAGAACCTGGCGTTAAACGCCAGGAATGGGCACCAGCCCGGCGTTTAACGCCAGAAATGGCTCAAAACGTGGATTTTGATGCCATTTGGTGCAGGGATGACTTTTCCTTGACACCACAGGATCTGTGGACCCCACAGGACCCCACCACCACTCTCTATCTTCTTCCCCCATTCACCAATCACCTCAATACCTCTTCCCCATAAACCCTTCACCTATCAAATCCCATCTTTCTCTTCACCACTCACATCCATCCCTCATAAATCCCCACCAACCTCACCATTCAAATTCAAACCACTTTCCCTCCCAAACCCACCCATAAATGGCCGAACTCCTTCTCCCCTCCCTCCTATAAATACCCTTCTTCCCTTCTTCATTTTCACACAACCTAAACACCACCATCTCCCCCCTCCTCATTTCTTCTTCTTCTACTCTCTTCTTTCTTCTTTTTGCTCGAGGACGAGCAAACATTTTAAGTTTGGTGTGGTAAAAGCGTTGCTTTTTCGTTTTCCATAACCATGTATGGCATCCAAGGCCGGAGAAACCTCTAAAAAGAGGAAAGGGAAGGCAAAAGCTTCCACCTCCGAGTCATGGGAGATGGATAGATTCCTCTCAAGGGTGCATCAAGTCCACTTCTATGAAGTTGTGGCCTTGAAGAAGGTGATCCCCGAGGTCCCCTTTTCACTCAAAAAGGGTGAATATCCGGAGATCCGCCATGAGATCCGAAGAAGAGGTTGGGAAGTGCTTACCAACCCCATTCAACAAGTCGGAATCTTGATGGTTCAAGAGTTCTATACCAATGCATGGATCACCAAGAACCATGACCAAAGTGTGAACCCGAATCCAAAGAATTATCTCACTATGGTTCGGGGGAAATACTTGGATTTTAGTCGGAAAGTGTGAGGGTGGCGTTCAACTTGCCTATGATGCAAGGAGATGAACATCCTTACACTAGAAGGGTCAACTTTGATCAAAGGTTGGACCAAGTCCTCACAATCATATGTGAAGAGGGCGCACAATGGAAGAGAGATTCAAGAGGCAAACCGGTCCAATTAAGAAGGCATGACCTCAAGCCCGTGGCTAGAGGATGGTTAGAGTTCATTCAACGCTCAATCATTCCCACTAGCAACCGGTCCGAAGTTGCTCTAGACCGGGCCATCATGATTCATAGCATCATGATTGGAGAAGAAATAGAGGTTCATGAGGTTATAGCCCAAGAACTCTATAAGGTGGCGGACAAGACCTCCACCTTGGCAAGGTTAGCCTTTCCTCATCTCATTTGTCACCTCTGTTATTCAGTAGGAGTTGACATAGAAGGAGATACCCCTATTGATGAGGACAAGCCCATCACCAAGAAAAGGATGGAGTACACAAGAGACCCCTCTCATCAAGAGATCCCTGAGATGCCTCAAGGGATGCACTTTCCTCCACAAGACTATTGGGAGCAAGTAAACACCTCCCTAGGAGAACTAAGTTCCAACATGGGACAACTAAGGGTGGAGCACCAAGAACACTCCATTCTCCTCCATGAAATTAGAGAAGATCAAAGAATCATGAGAGAGGAGCAACAAAGACAAGGAAGAGACATTGAGGAGCTCAAGCACTCCATAGGATCTTCAAGAAGAAGGAAGAGCCGCCATCACTAAGGTGGACCCGTTCCTTGATTTCCTTGTTCTTTATTCTTCTGTTTTTCGAATTTTATGCTTTATGTTTATCCATGTTTGTGTCTTGTGATCATTAGTGTCTTAGTGTCTATGCCTTAAAGTTATGAATGTCCTATGAATCCATCACCTTTCTTGAATAAAAAAATGTGCCTAATTGAAAAGAAAAGAATTACATGAATTCTGAATTTTATAACAGTTTAATTACTTTGATGTGGTGGCAATACTTTTGTCTCCTGAATGTATGCTTGAACAGTGCATATGTCTTTTGAATTTGAGGTTCATGAATGTTGGCTCTTGAAAGAATGATGAAAAAGGAGACATGTTACTGAGGATCTGAAAAATCATAAAAATGATTCTTGAAGCAAGAAAAAGCAGTGAATACAAAAAAAAAAAGGAGGCAAAAAAAAAAATAGAAAAAACCGAAAAAAAAAAGGAAAAAGAGAGAAAAAGAAAGAAAAAGAAAGAATAAAGTTGTGATCCAAGGCAAATAAGAGTGTGCTTAAGAACCCTGGACACCTCTAATTGGGGACTCTAGCAAAGCTGAGTCACAATCTGAAAAGGTTCACCCAATTATGTGTCTGTGGCATGTATGTATCCGGTGGTAATACTGGAAGACAGAGTGCTTTGGGCCACGGCCAAGACTCATAAAGTAGCTGTGTTCAAGAATCATCATACTTAACTAGGAGAATCAATAACACTATCTGGATTCTAAGTTCCTAAAGAAGCCAATCATTCTGAATTTCAAAGGATAGAGTGAGATGCCAAAACTATTCAGAGACAAAAAGCTAAAAGCCCCGCTCATCTAATTAATACTGATCTTCATAGATGTTTTTGGAATTCATTGCATATTCTCTTCTTTTTTATCCTATTTGATTTTCAGTTGCTTGAGGACAAGCAACAATTTAAGTTTGGTGTTGTGATGAGCGGATAATTTGTACACTTTTTGGCATTGTTTTTAGTATGTTTTTAGTATCTTTTAGTTAGTTTTTATTATATTTTTATTAGTTTTTAATTAAAATTCACTTTTCTGGACTTTACTATGAGTTTGTGTGTTTTTCTGTGATTTCAGGTATTTTCTGGCTGAAATTGAGGGATCTGAGCAAAAATCTGATCCAGAGACTCAAAAGGACTGCAGATGCTGTTGGATTCTGACCTCCCTGCACTCGAAGTGGATTTTCTGGAGCTACAAAAGCCCAATTGGCGCGCTCTCAACGGCGTTGGAAAGTAGACATCCTGGGCTTTCCAGCAATATATAATAGTCCATACTTTGCCTAAGATTTGATGGCCCAAACCGGCGTTCAAAGTCACCTCAAGAAATTCCAGCGTTAAACGCCGGAACTGGCACCTAATTGGGAGTTAAACGCCCAAACTGGCACTAAAGCTGGCGTTTAACTCCAAGGAGAGTCTCTACACGAAAATGCTTCATTGCTCAGCCCAAGCACACACCAAAGTGGGCCCGGAAGTGGATTTTTATGTCATTTACTCATCTTTGTACACCTTAGGCTACTAGTTATCTATAAGTAGGACCTTTTACTATTGTATCAAAAGACTTTTGGTAGCTATCTTCGTTTTATGCTATCTTAGATCATTGGGAGGCTGGCCGTTCGGCCATGCCTAGACCTTATGCTTATGTATTTTCAACGGTGGAGTTTCTACATACCATAGATTAAGGTGTGGAGCTCTGCTGTACCTCGAGTATTAATGCAATTACTATTGTTCTTCTATTCAATTCCACTTGTTCTTTATCCAAGATATCACTTGTTCTTCAACTTGATGAAGGTGATGATTGACGCCCATCACCATTCTCACCCATGAACAAAGTGACTGACAACCACTCTTGTTCTACAAGCATCTGAGGCTTAGTGAATATCTCTTGGATTTCTGATTGCACGATGCATGGTTGATCGCCTGACAACCGAGTGCTCGCCTGACAAACGAGCCAGCCATTCCGTGAGATCAGAGTCTTCGTGGTATAGGCAAGAACTGATGGCGGCATTCAAGAGAATCCGGAAGGTCTAACCTTGTCTGTGGTATTCTGAGTAGGATTCAATGATTGAATGACTGTGACGTGCTTCAAACTCTAACCTGCTGGGCGTTAGTGACAGACGCAAAAGAGGGATTCTATTCCAGTAGGGGCGGGAACCGAACCGGTGATTGGCCGCACTGTGACAGAGTGCATGAGCATTAGCTTTCACTGCGAGGATGGGAGGTAGCTGCTGACAACAGTGAAACCCTACACGAGCTTGCCATGGAAAGGAGTAAGAAGGATTGGATGAAGGCAGTAGGAAAGCAGAGAGACGGAAGGGAAGGCATCTTCATACGCTTGTCTGAAGCTCTTACACCAGTGATATACATAAGTATCACTATCTTTATCTTTTATGTTATTTTCGTTCATCATCATATACATTTGAGTTTGCCTGACTAAGATTTACAAGATGACCATAGCTTCCTTCAATGCTAACAATCTCCATGGGATCGACCCTTACTCACGTAAGGTATTACTTGGACGACCCAGTGCACTTGCTGGTTAGTTGTGCGAAGTTGTGTAATGCCATGGAATTGAACTACCAAGTTCTTGGAGTTCATGACCAGGGATTATGAGAGTTGTGAAAAAGTATTGTTCACAATTTCGCGCACCACTCACCAACATCAAACTGCAGAGAGCAAGCAACTTCAAAAACTTCAATGACTCACACAAGATCGCGAAAAAATGAAGGAGTAGCTGGACCAACTTTTACAACCCTATGAAAATTGAAAGCTTGGAATGCCAAGTTTCGTTTGTGACTAAGATTTCTTTTGAACTCATGACACAATTTGTTTTAACTTTTGTTTTAAGCTTAATTATCTTTTCTTAGACATCAATACTGCTTTAAATACTTTCTGTTTATCGATTTAATTTCAATTCCAGAATCAATATGCTTGATTTGAGATGTATTCTCTGAATACAAATTGATTACCTAAAAAGGTCCTTCCCAATTAGGGGACCATTTTCTATACATTCTTGACTTTTTATCAATCGGTAAAATTAACTTTAAAACTAATTCACCAATGTCAAACACTTTTCCTCTCACATGTCGATTATATATGCGAGCAACATTCTCTTTTTGATGAATAATATGATCGAGTGCTAACATTCGTTCATGTCCAAGTTATTCAACTCATCAAACATTGTATTTTAGTAATCCTCAACTAGTAATTCCTTTTGACGCATCACCCTTATAGTATTAAGGTTAATTTCTAAAGGTAAAACTGCATCATAGCCATAAACTAATTTATAAGAAGATGTGTTTGTCGAACTTCTTGGTGAATTTCGATAAGCCCAATGGATGAGATTTGTTTCGGTTTAGAATTTCACTCCTTTTCATACACTGGTTCGAGTTATAGGGTCGGGTTGACTGAAGACAAAGGGACCAACCTCATGAAAGGTTGGTCCACTACCAACCTCTTCACAAATAACTCAGAAGATCTCCAACAAGGCTAAAAAAGGCCCAAAACGAAGAGCCACTGCCTACTAGGAAGCGGTTTGACAAAAGATATGATCTCACCAACAAAAGATAAGATAAGATAAAAAAAAACTTATCTCAAGGAAGATCATTAAACACTACTATAAGTACACTGAAGCACCCAGGTATAACTCATACTCCAATTCTACAAAAAACCTGCCTAAAGCCTGTACTAACTTAAGCATCGGAGTCTCTTACAGGTGCCACCACCCCTCTCCTAGAGACCGAGATCAGCAGCACCTCAGCTCCATTAAATCGGATGCAGTAGACTCAACCGAACCAGAAGATCTCGTCTGAGATTGACCTCAACATTTCAGGTAACCCTCGGAACATTGGCACCGTTGCTGGGGACCTGAAATTCATCCCACCATCATGGCAAGCAACCCTCCTAACAACGTCTACACCTCCGGATTAGAAGACGGTACACCAACAAAAAACACAGATTTCATACCGACCTCAACAAAGGAAGCGCACCACCCCAAAGGGGACAAACAACCTTAAAACACGGAGATCTTAAACGCGATCTGTGAGCAACAAGATCACCTCAAACAGCTTGAACAAGAAGCTGAACGACAACGGGAGGCCGAGCGAGACCTGATAAACCCCAATTTGACGGTTTATCTTGTATTGAATTTAGAGTATTTTGATGACCTTTTCTCGCATTTAGCCTATGAATTAGCATGGTATTTTAATCTCTCCCGTATTTGTGCTTAAGTGTAAAAACATGCTTTTTAAGCCTTATTTTGATGAATTCTAAATCCATCCTTGATTCCATAAGATGTCTTGATGTGTTTGCTAGTAATTCCAGGATTGAAATAGGCTAGGCATGGATCAAAGGGAGCAAGGAAGGAAGCATACAAGTGGAGAGAAGCATGAAAAGTCAAAGAAGTGAAATCAGCCGAGCACGCGCACGCGCACAAGGCGCTCGCGCGCGCATTGCAGAATCGGCCAGGGACGCGCACGCGTACCGTGCGCGCACGCGTCGTAACCCGCACATGACTTCATTAAAGCAACACGTGCCTGGCGATTTGGAAGGGTTTCTGAACCCATTTTTGCGCCAATTGCTGATAGAAAGGAATAAAAGGATCAAGGATTGAGGGGGAATCCATCATATATAGCATAATTAGTTTTAGTTTAGAGTAGTTTTAGAGAGAGAAGCTCTCACTTCTCTCTAGAATTAGGATTAGGTTTAGGTTAATCTCTCTTCTTAGATCTAGGTTTAATTCATGCTTTAATTCACTTTTCTTTTATCAACTCTTAATCTTCTCCTCTTCCTCTTTCTAGTTATGTGCTCTAATAATTGTAATTCTTCATTTTGTTTTGGATAGATTGTTGTTCCTTTGTTTTCTTTCAATAATGCAATTTGAGGTAATTCATGATAATTGTGATTTCCTTGATTGTTGTTGTTAATTCATTTCAATAATTGTTGTTAGATTCTATTTTTTTTATCAATTTACTATGCTTTCCTTTTATGTCTTCCAAGTGTTTGATGAAATGCTTGGTTGGATTTTAGTGTAGATTTTGTTCCTCTTGGCCTAGGTAGAGTAATTAGTGACTCATGAGTTATCTAATTCCTTTGTTGATTGATAATTAGAAGTTGCTAATTAATTTGAATGCCTCTAAAGCTAGTCTTTCCTTTAGGAGTTGATTAGGACTTGAGGAATCAAATTGATTCATCCACTTGAATTTCCTCCATGGTTAGAGGTTAACTAAGTGGGAGCAATGGACAATTTGTCATCACAATTGAGGAGGATAACTAGGATAGGACTTCTAGTTCTCATATCTTGTCAAGAGCTTTGTTAGTTGTTAGTTTATTTCCTTTGCCATTTGTATTTCTTGTCCAAAATCTTAAAAAACCCCAAATATAACTCACAACCAATAACAAGACACTTTATTGTAATTCCTAGGGAGAACGACTCGAGGTCCAATACTTCGGTTTATAAATTTTAGGGGTTTGTACTAGTGACAAACAACTTCTTGTATGAAAGGATTATTGTTTGGTTTAGAAACTATACTTTACAATGGGATTTCATTAGTGAAATTCTAAACCGTCAAAAATCCAATCATCAAGACCTGCGAAGAGAAACAAGACGGCGTAGGGAGCTAGAAGAAAAACGCCAAAAGCTCGAAGCCGGTCTCAAAATCAGGACTACTCGATCCAATCGTGACGCTAGTCCCCATAGACCCATTCACAGAAGAAATCATGAAGGCTAAAGTCCAAAGGACTTCAAAGCCCTCGACATGACCCCGTATGACGGAACATCCGACCCAAGCCACCATCTCAACAACTTTAGAAGTCAGATGTACCTCACGGACGCCTCAGATGCAACTTGCTGCAACGTCTTCCCGACCACTCTCACTAAGAGGGCTATAAAGTGGTTCGACGGCCTACCCCAAGGTCGATTACCATCTTTGATGATCTCGCCAAAAAGTTCCTAGCCATGTTCTCCATTCAAAAAGACAAAGCCAAACACGCTCCAAGCCTACTAGGGATCAAATAGGGAGATCAGGAGAGCCTCCAGGACTACATGGAAAGATTTAATAAAGCATGTCTCGACATACAAAATCTTCCCACAGAAGCAGCTATCATGGGACTTATCAACGGCCTGCGAGAAGGGCCCTTCAGCCAATCCATATCTAAGAAACACCCCATGTCTTTGAACGAGGTACAAGAACGGGCCGAGAAATACATTAACATAGAGAAAAACTCCCGTCTGGGGGAGACCTCCAAAACCAAATTCTCCTACCCCTCCCAGGACAAGAACAAAGAACCAAGGAAAAAGGAGGATCAACCCACAGAGAAGCTCAGAAAATACCATAACTATACCCCCTCTTCGGGTATCTTTAGTGGATGTCTATAGGAAAATATGCAATACAGAAAAGATCCCACCACCCCATCCAATCAAGCACAAAAGGGGAGTAAGTTGGACCGAGTATTGCGAATACCACAAAATCTACGGGTATCCCACTAACGAATGCTACGACTTGAAGAACGTTATAAAGAAGTTGGCATGAGAAGGAAGACTATATCGATTCCTAGCCAGTAGAATGGACGAGCCTAAAAAGAGAAGGATGGACAAAAAGGGAAGACGAGCCGAACGCCACCCTCAAACCCCAGAAAGACACGTTCATATGATCAACGGAGGATTCGCAGGAGGAGGGATCTCAAAGTCATCCCGCAAAAGACAGCTTAAAGAAATATACCACGTCGGAGAAGGGAGTAGGTCACCCGACCTCCCCACCATCTCTTTCACCAAGGAAGACGCTGCTGGCATTATCCCCAGGCATGACGATCCCGTGGTCGTCACTATCATATTAGCCAACGCCAACCTCCACTGAACACCGGTTGATCAGGGAAGCTCAGCAGACATCCTATTTAAATCTGCCTTCGACAAGCTCGGGCTCGAAGAAAAAGAACTAAGAGCATACCCCAACAGCCTATTCGGGCTAGGAGACGCTCCAATCCAATCCCTTAGATACATCACGTTACACACTACCTTTGGGAAGGGAGCCCGGTCTAGGACGCTAAGCATAGACTACATCGTAGTCGAGGTGAACTCTACGTACAACGCCCTCATAGGCCGAAGAACCCTAAACCAGCTCGCTGCGGTAGTCTCCACTCCACAATTGTGCATGAAATTTCCAACAATGGAAGGTATATCTACCATCAAAAGAGACCAGAAAATCGCACGACAATGCAATAATGAAAGTCTGAACCTAAAAGGTGACCCCAGAGGAAAAGAGGCCAACGCCATTGAACTCGGAGGAGTCCGGGTTCGCGAAGAACTTCGTCCTCAGCCGGAAGGCAAAACCGAAGAGGTACAAGTCGGGGACACCCCCGACAAAACAACAAGCATAGGAACGAACCTAAAGGATGACATAAAAGATCTCTTAATCAGACTCTTAAAGGAAAACTCCGACTGCTTTACCTAGAAAACAGCTGATATGCCCGGCATAAACCCCAGCTTAATGTGCCACAAACTAGCAGTATACCCAGGGTCTCGGCCAATACAACAGAAGCGCAGGAAACTCGGCCAAGAAAGATCACAGGTCGTGGAGGAATAGGTGCAAGCCTTGCTAGAGGCAGGGTTCATAAGGGAGGTTAAGTATCCATTGTGGCTGGCCAATGTCGTGCTGGTAAAAAAGCCAAATAGAAAGTGAAAAATGTGTGTAGACTACACTGACCTCAATAAGGCCTGCCCAAAAGACACCTATCCCCTCCCGAACATCGACGTCTTGGTTGACGCATAATCGTGATACAAATACCTTTCCTTCATGGACGCCTACTCAGGGTACAACCAAATCCCAATGCATAAACCCGACCAGGAGAAAACCTCGTTCCTAACCCTGAAAGCAAACTACTGTTACGTAGTAATGCCGTTCAGACTAAAAAATGTGGGGGCCACATATCAGAGGTTAATGAACAAGGTATTTACCGTCCACATCAGAAAGCTGATGGAAGTCAATGTGGATGACATGCTAATTAAAACCAAAAAAAGAAGAAGCACTACTATTTGACCTGATCGAAGTATTCGACACCATAAGGAAGCACGGGATGAGGCTAAACCCCACAAAATGAACCTTCGCGGTAGAAGCTGGCGAATTCCTAGGATTCATGCTAACCCAGAGAGGCATTGAAGTAAACCCAGAAAAGTGCCAAGATATATTCAATATGAAAAGCCCGACCTGCATGAAAGAGGTACAACAACTGAATGGGAGACTAGCGGCCCTGTCTAGATTTCTGGCCAAGTCGGCCCTGAGATCTCTCCCCTTCTATGCAATACTAAAGAAAGGAAAGAAATTCAAGTGGAGAAGATCTAATACTATACCTCACCGAGAGAAGTCGGGTGATAGCATCAGCACTAGTTAGAGAGGATAACAACGAACAACAGTCGTCTACTTCATCAGCAAGGACTTACAAAGGGCCGAATTGAACTATCAAAACATAGAAAAGTTTGCCTACGTCCTCAAACTCACATCCCGAAGACTTCAACCATATTTTCAAGCCCACACTATTAGAGTATGCAGTAACCAACACATAAAAAGCATCCTGCAGAAAGTAGACTTAGCTGGAAGAATCCTACAATGGGCAGTCAAGCTATCTGAGTTCGACCTCAAGTACAAAGCACGAGCCACCATCAAATCCTAGTACTTGGCTGACTTCGTTGCCGAGGGCACGGGCACCCCGGGGACTTCCATAGAATGGAACCTCAATGTCAACAACTCATCAAACAAAGCCGGGAGTGGAGCAAACGTCATCCTAGAAAGCAATCAAGGGACCCAACTCAAACTTTCCTTAAGATTCGAGTTCCCTGCCTCAAAGAATCAAGTAGAGTATAAAGCCCTACTGGCCGGCCTGAAGCTGGCAAGAGAAGTCGGAGCACAAAAACTCACCATCTTCAGCGACTCACAGGTAATCACCTCACAGATAAATGGAAGCTACCAGGCGAAGGATCCCACCATGAAAAAGAACCCGGACAAGACTAAAGAATAGCTCAGGAGCTTTAGCGAATGTGAGATCCGATACATACCTCGGGAACAAAACGCCCGAACTGACGCACAATCAAAACTAGCCAGCACCAAGCCATGGGACAACAATAGAAGCCTCATCTAAGAAACCTTGCAGCACCCATCAACCTCAATGGAAAAGAAAGTCTTAAACATATCAGACCAGGGCCAAGGTGGATGACTGATGAGTGGATAATTTATACGCTTTTTGGCATTATTTTTACATAATTTCTAGTATGATTTAGTTAGTTTTTAGTATGTTTTTATTAGTTTTTAAGCAAAATTCACATTTCTGGACTTTACTATGAGTTTGTGTGTTTTTCTGTGATTTCAGGTATTTTCAGGCTGAAATTGAGGGATCTGAGCAAAAATCTGATTCAGAGGCTTACAAAGGACTGCAGATGCTGTTGGATTCTGACCTCCCTGCACTCGAATGGAATTTTTGGAGCTACAGGAGTTGAAATGGCGTGCTCTCAATTGCGTTGGAAAGTAGACATCCAGAGCTTTCCAGCAATATATAATAGTCCTTACTTTGCTCGAGTTTAGACGATGCAAACTGGCATTTAGCGCCAGCTTTCTGCCCTATTCTGGCGTTAAACGCCAAAAACAAGTTGCAATGGTACAGTTAACCATGCATGGGCCTGGGTCACTACATTTTTCAGGTATATTTCCCATTAAAGCAGATATAGAACTTCCTAAAGGAATAGTTTCTAATTCATTAATTTTGTCTTTATGTATGCAATGCACAAATCTTTTAGAAACTTTGCATATTTAGGTACCTGTTGAATGACATCAAAAAGGGGGAACAGTTACCTCAACCTTTTTGAAGATTTCTACCATTTTGGGATCAGGTTCCAACTGCTTCCTGGGCTTCCTTGCAAGTTGTGGAAATGGGATAGGAACGGCGTCCTCTATAGTGTCTGTGCCCTTTGGTGCTTCTTCTTGTGATTTGGCGTCTTCTTCTTCAGCCATGTCTTGCATGCTCTTTTCTTCTTCAACATCTTCTATTTCCACTACCTCTTCAGCTAAGGCGTGTTCAGGTGGGTTTGGCTCTTCCTGATTCCTCTCTTGCAATGTGGTTCCGGACCTTAGGGTGATGGCATTAATACCACCCTTTGGGTTGGGTAATAGTTGAGAGGGCAGTCCACCAGAGCTTGAGGATTGGTTGTTGGAGTTGGTCAGTGATCCAACCTATGAGACAAGGGTTTGTAAAGTAGAAGTCAAAACATTCAGAGTTGCATTAAAATTATTTTCCATAGTCTGTTGTCTCCGATCAATGGCTTGTAGTAACTCGTCATTAGGGGAGGAAGAGGGATAAGTGCTCTAAGAGGTTTGCTGAGAATTTTGAGGCTGTCTGAGATGAGGTGCTCTGTAGACCTGATTCTAATTCTGCTGCCTGAAGTTGTTATTGTTATTCCACCTCTGATTTCCATTGTTATCTCTGCCTCCTCTGTTATGATTGACCCTCCAACCCTGGTTAGAATTGTCTCTCCAGCCTTGGTTAGAGTTATCCTACCATCCTTGGTTATAGCCGCCACCTTGATTGTACCCTTGATTGGGGCGGTCATGAAAGTTATGAGTGGCTGCTACAGTGTTGTCTTCCGGTTGGAGTTGCGGACACTCATCGGTATAGTGACTGTAATCTGGACAAATTCTGCATACTCTTTGTGGAACCAACTGTTGGTTGTACTGTGGTGTAGATGGCTGAGCTTGCTGTGGTTGTTGTTGATTTAGCTGCATCTGCTTCAGCAAGTTAGTCATTTCACATAAGCTCTGAGCTATAGCAGCAGTCTTTTTACTAGTGGATACCTCTGCAACAACTCTTGATTGGCCTTGTTTCTGTCTGTGATTTCTGGTAGATTCGGCTAAGTCACTGATCAATTGCCATGCTTCTTCTGTAGTCTTGTACTTTTTCATAGACCCATTGCTAGCACCTTCCAATGTGGTTCTATCTTGAGATTTCAAACCCTGTGTAAAGTAGCCGAGCAACACTATCTTGTCAATCATATGATGGGGGCATGCTTCTCGAAGATTATTGAAGTGTTCCAAGTATTCATAGAAGGTCTCAGATTCATCCTGAACGATCATAGACATGTCCTTCCTCAGTTTATTGGCAACTTCAGCTGGAAAGAATTTCTCCAGAAACTCTCTCCTAATAAGTGTATCCCAGTTGGAAACAGTTGTTCTGGGTTGAGTGTAGTACCACTCTCTTGCCTTTCCCTCAAGAGAGAATGGGAAGGCTTTTAACAAAATGGAGATTTCATCAGTGCCATTACGCTTGACAGTAGAACAAGCAGACTGAAAATCCCTCAGGTGTTTGATAGGCTCTTGAGCAGGTAAGCCATGAAACTTGGGCATCAAGTTGAGTAGTGAAGATTTTATTTCAAAATCTATAGCTACTGCTGGGTGGTGTGCTTGAAATGGATGGAGCGTAAAATCAGGGGCTCCTTCCTCCTGGATAGTGACTCTTTTGGGTGCTGCCATGTCACTTGCACGTAAATGAACTGGATCAGTAGAGAGGGAGCTTGTTTCTTCCTTAGATGACGGTTCAGGTTCGTCCTCAAAGAGGAGTCGCCGACGCCGAGCTTGCCTTATACGTGAAAGAGTTCTTTCAATCTCAGGGTCAAATACTGGCAAGCTTAGATCAGGAAGTGAACGCGTCATTTAACAAAAGAAACGTACAGCTTATAGTGACAGAATGAAAAGAAAAATTGCAATTAAAATAAATGCCAATCAATAAATTAGCACACTGTTGCAACTCTCCGGCAACAGCACCAAAAATTGACGTGGTGGAAATTGGCGAGTTAAGAATTTATTAATATGGACACGTTGCAAGTACAGTCCTTAACCAGCCAAAATTCCGCTTATCAATTTAAAAGGGGTTGTCACAATATTGAAAATTAAAATACTGGAGTATGAATCCCAGGTCGTCTCCCAACGAGTTGCAAGGAGATGTGCTATTTTATCAATCGGGCGTTTTCAAAAATGGTTTAGTTGATAAGCAGGGAATTAATCTAGAGAATTTAACTAATTTTAAATAAAAGCCTTGACTGGGGGTAGATTAGTTGGAAGCCCTATTCTCGTTGAAATACTCTCAAGATTAATTAATAATTGGAAGTCGCTCTGCTTAGTTAACCCTTACTAGGTAAAGGAAAGTCAACCAAGTTGGAAATCTGTTTCTAGTCGTAAGTCCTAATCCTCTCCCTTGGGAAGGACTAGAGTTAATGATTAGAGGGTGATTCAACAATAAATCCAATTATAATTTCTCTCTTGAGTAATTCAACTCAAGGGTTCCTTTCAATCATCCCCAATCAAGTCATGGAACTACTCACTCATCATAATTATAAATTTCACAGAATTAATGGTAAAAATAAAAGAAGACATGATAAATAATAATAAAAGGATTAATTGAAAATAAAAATAGTCTATATTAATAACTTGTAGAAATAATCCAATGTCAACTCTAGAGGGATTAAAAATATGGAAGAATAAATATAAAAAGTAAATAACAAAATAAGATGACCAGTACCGAAGGTAGACTCTTCTCAAAAGCTAAAGCCAAAATCTTCCAATCCTAATTATGAATGGTCAAGTGAGTGAAAAACCTAGGGGAGGAGTGAATCCAGATCTAAAACTAAAAAATTATGCAGAATGAATTGTCTCTCTGTTTCTGCATGTTCCCTGGCTCTAGTCTGTGTTTCTGGGCCAAAAACTGGGTTGAATCCGGCCCAGAAACTCTACCAGCGACTTCTGAAATTCTGCAGATCGCGCATGCCACACGGTCGCGTCGACCATGCCTCCGCGTCATTCGGCGTTTCGCTTTCCCACGCGGGCGTGTCGTCCATGCCTCCGCGTCATTTATGCTTTTTCAATTCGCGCGGTCGCGTGAGCCATGCGGCCGCGTCACTGCGATTTCCTCTCTTTTGCGCGGTCGCGTGAGCCATTCAGCCGCGTCACTCCTCGCTGGTCATCTCCTTAATTTCTTGTATTCCTTCCATTTTTGCAAACTTCCTTTCCAATCTCCAATTCATTCATGCCTTAATAAGCCTGAAACACTTGACACACAGATCACGACATCAAATGGGATAAAGGAGAATTAAAATACCTTAGTAAAAGTCTCTAGGAAGTAAGTTTTCAATCATGTAATAATTTTAGGAAGGAATTATAATTGCATGCTAATTATATGAATTGGCGGGTAAAGATCATGATAAAACCACACAATTAAACACATTATAAACCATAAAATAGTGGTTTATCAGTAACCATGGAGAAGAAGCAAGAAAAGCTTCTCTCAATGCAGAGTCAAACAAAGTCCCCACAGTTAAACTCTAAGTTTGGTGTTGGGAGGCCACAACCAAACTCTAAGTTTGGTGTTGAACCCCTACATTCAAACTCTAAGTTTGGTGTTGGGAGGTCCCAACAATGCTATGAATAGAGCTCACTGTCAAGCTATTGACATTAAATAAGCGCTTATTGGGAGGCAACCCAATTTTATTTATCTATGTTATTTTCCCTTTTTAGGTTGATGATCATGTGGAGTCACAAAAACAACTGCAAAAATTAAAGAAAAATAAAAAATAGCATTAAAAATAGCACACCCTGGAGGAGCAACTTACTGGCGTTTAGGTAGCAGAGTGGGCGTTTAACGCCCAGTCTGATACCATTCTGGGCATTAAATGCCAGAAACAAGCACCAGACTGGCGTTAAACGCCAGAAACAGGCTACAATCTGGCGTTAAACGCCAGAAATAGGTTGCAGCTTAGTGTTTAATGTAAGGAAAGGAATAAAAGCTGGCGTTTAACGCCAGAAACAAGCAGCAATCTGGCGTTAAACGTCAGGATTGCACAGTAAGGGCGTTTTGCACTCCTAAAAGGAGTAGGGATGAAATCCTTGACCCCTCAGGATCTGTGGACCCCACAAGATCCCCACCTACCCTCCCACAACACTCTTCCCCAAATACCCCTCACCAATCAACTCATTCACTCTTCCCCATCACCTCTTCACCAATCGCCTCCATATCTCTTTCCCAAAAACCCCACCTACCTCACTTTCAAATTCAAATACTTTTCCCTCCCAAACCCAACCCTAATGACCGAATCCTAACCCTCCTCTCACCCCTATATAAACCCCTCACTACTCCTTCATATTCATACAACACAAATACCTTTCCCCCCTCTTGGCCGAACCACCTATAACCCTTCATCTCCTCCATTTTCTTCTTCCTCCCCTTCTTTCTTTCTTCTTTTGCTCGAGGACGAGCAAACCTTTTAAGTTTGGTGTGGTAAAAGTATTGATTTTTATTTTTTCATAACCATTTATGGCACCTAAGGCTGGAGAAACCTCTAGAAAGAGGAAAGGGAAGGCAAAAGCTTCCACTTCCGAGTCATGGATGATGGAGAGATTCATCTCAAAGGTCCATCAAGACCACTTCTATGAAGTTGTGGCCAAGAAGAAGGTGATCCCCGAGGTCCCTTTCATGCTCAAGAAAAATGAGTATCCGGAGATCCGACATGATATCCGAAGAAGAGGTTGGGAAGTTCTCACCAACCCTATTCAACAAGTCAGGATCTTAATGGTTTAAGAGTTCTATGCTAATGCATGGATCACTAGGAACTATGATCAAAGTATGAACCCGAATCCAAAGAATTAGCTTACAATGGTTCGGAGGAAATACTTAGATTTTAGTCCGGAAAATGTAAGGTTGGCGTTCCACTTGCCAATGATGCAAGAAAATGCACGCCCCTACACTAGAAGCGTCAACTTTGATCAAAGGTTAGACCATGTCCTCATGGACATATGTGTGGAAGGAGCTCAATGAAAAAGAGACTCAAGAGGCAATCCGGTTTAATTAAGAAGACCGGACCTTAAGCCTGTGGCTAGAGGATGGTTGGAGTTCATCCAACGCTCCATCATTCCTACTAGCAACCGATCTGAAGTGACTGTAGATCGGGCCATCATGATCCATAGTATCATGATTGGGGAAGAAGTGGAAGTTCATGAGATCATATCTCTAGAACTCAACAAGGTGGATGACAAGTCATCCACCTTGGCAAGGTTAGCCTTTCTTCATCTCATTTGTTACCTATGCAATTTGGCTGGGACTGACATAGAAGGAGACATCCTCATTGAAGAGGACAAGCCCATCACTAAGAAAAGGATGGAGCAAACAAGAGAGCTCATTCATGGACCTCAACAAGAGCATGGGGAGGATCCTCATCAAGAAATCCCTGAGATGCCTCAAGGGATGCAATTTCCTCCCCAGAACTATTGGGAGCAACTCAACACATCGTTGGAAGGCTTGAGTTACAACATGGACCAACTAAGGGTGGAGCACCAAGAGCACTCCATCATTCTCCATGAGATTAGAGAAGATCAAAGAGCTATGAGGGAGGAGCAACAAAGGCAAGGAAGAGACATAGAGGAGCTTAGGCGTTCCATTGGTTCTTCAAGAGGAAGACGCCACCCTCACTAAAGTGGACTCATTCCTTAATCTCCTTGTCTATCTATTTTTCTATTTATGATTTTATGCTTATTGTGTCATCTATGTTTGTGTCTTCATTACATGATCATTAGTGTCTAGTGTCTATGTCTTAAGGCTATGAATAATTCCATGAATCCTTCACATCTCTTAAATGAAAAATGTGCCTAATTATGAAAGAACAAGAAGTACTTGGATTTTAAATTTTATCTTGAAATTAGTTTAATTATTTTGATGTGGTGGCAATACTTTTTGTTTTCTGAATGAATGCTTGAACAATGCATATTTTTTATCTTGTTATTTATGAATGTTAAAATTGTTGGCTCTTGAAAGAATGATGAATAAAGAGAAATGTTATTCGCAATCTGAAAAATCATGAAATTGATTCTTGAAGCAAGAAAAAGTAGTGAAAAAAATAGCGAAAAAAAGTGGCAAAAAAAAAAGAAGCAAGTAGAAAAAGCCAATAGCCCTTTAAACCAAAAGGCAAGGGTAAAAAGGATCTAAGGCTTTGAGCGTTAATGGATAGGAGGGCCCAAGGAAATAAAACCCATGCCTAAGCGGCTAAATCAAGCTGTCCCTAACCATGTGCTTGTGTCATGAAGGTCCAAGTGAAAAGCTTGAGACTGAGTGGTTAAAGTCCCTAACCATGTATAAGGCTTTGGCATTATTTTTACATAGTTTCTAGTATGATTTAGTTAGTTTTTAGTATATTTTTATTATTTTTTAAGAAAAATTCACATTTCTGGACTTTACTATGAGTTTGTGTGTTTTTCTGTGATTTCAGGTATTTTTTGGCTGAAATTGAGGAATCTGAGCAAAAATCTGATTCAGAGGCTGACAAGGGACTGCATATGCTGTTGGATTCTGACCTCCCTGCACTCGAAATGGAATTTTTGGAGCTACAAGAGTCCAAATGGTGCGCTTTCAATTGCTTTGAAAAGTAGATATTCCGGACTTTCCATCAATATATAATAGTTCATACTTTGCCCGCGTTTAGACGACACAAACTGGCGTTTAATGCCAGCTTTCTGCACTATTCTGGCGTGAAACGCTAGAAACAAGTTGCAAAGCAGAGTTAAATGCTAGAAACAACTTACAAACTAGCGTTTAAATCCAAGGAAGACCTCTACACGTGAAAGCTTCAATGCTCAGACCAAGCACGCACTAAGTGGGCCTGGAAGTGGATTTCTGCATCATTTACTTATTTCTGTAAACTCTAGTAACTAGTTTAGTATAAATAGAACATTTTACTATTGTATTAAGGATCTTTGATCAGTTTTATGCTATCTTAGACATTGGGGGCTGGCTTCACGGCCATGCCTGGACCTTCATCACTTATGTATTTTCAACGGTAAAGTTTCTGCACACCATAGATTAAGGTGTGGAGCTCTGCTGTTCCTCGAGTATTAATGCAATTACTACTGTTTTCTATTCAATTCAAGCTTATTCTTGTTCTAAGATATCCATTCGCACACAAGAACATGATGAATGTGATGATTATGTGACGCTCATCACTATTCTCACTTATGAACACGTGCCTGACAAACACTTCCGTTCTACATGAAAACAAGCTTGAATGCATGTCTCTTACCCTTCTGGTTCACGATCAGAGTCGTCGTGGTATAAGCTAGAATCAATTGGCAGCATTCTTGAGATTCAGAAAGTCTAAACCTTGTCTGTGGTATTCCGAGTAGGATCTGGGATGGGATGACTGTGACAAGCTTCAGACTCGTAAGTGTTGGGCATAGTGACAAACGCAAAAGGATCAATGGATCTTATTCCAACATGAGTGAGAATCGACAGATGATTAGCCGTGCGGTGACAGCGCATTTGGACCATTTTCACTGAGAGGATGGATGGTAGCCATTGGCAACAGTGATCGCCCAACATATAGCTTGCCATAGAAAGGAGTATGAAGGATTGGATGAAGGCAGTAGGAAAGCAGAGATTTAGAAGGGATAATGCATCTCCATACGCTTATCTGAAATTCCCACCAATGAATTACATAAGTATCTCTATCTTTATTTTATGTTTATTTATCTTTTAATTATCAAAGCTTCATAACCATTTGAATCTGCCTGACTGAGATTTACAAGATGACCATAGCTTGCTTCAAGCCAACAATCTCCGTGGGATCGACCCTTACGCATGTAAGGTTTATTACTTGGACGACCCAGTGCACTTGCTGGTTAGTTGTGTGAAGTTGTGAAAAAGAGATAAGATTACAATTGTGCGTACCAAGTTGTTGGCGCCATCGCCATCGAGATCACAATTTCGTGCACCAATGACCCCTATAATTAACTGCCTCAAGTCCGAAATACTTCCAACAGAAAAGAAAGATGCAAAAAGGCTCATACGGGAAGCACAATATTACACTCTGGTACACGACGTCATGTACAGAAGATGGATTTCAACACCCCTCCTAAAGTGCATCCCGTCTTCTGCCACATGGAGGTCCTGGAAGACGTTCACAGCGGTATGTGTGGCAACCACCTCGGAGCACGGGCACTATCTAAAAAGGTACTTCGAGCCGGCTTCTACTAGCCAACTCTACAGAAGGGAGCGGCCGAGTTTATTAAAACATGCCCTCCGTGCCAAAAGCATGCCAACTTCCACATCTCTCCACCCGAAGAGCTCATTTGTGTCACGTCACCCTGGCCATTCACAAAGTGAGGGCTCGACCTCCTCGGACCATTCCCGCATGGATCAAGGCAAGTCAAATTCCTCATCGTAGGGATAGAATACTTCACAAAGTGGATCGAGGCAGAGCCATTGGCCAACGCCACGGCCCAGAGAAGTCGAAAGTTCCTATACAGAAATAT
The DNA here is from genome assembly GCF_014773155.1 of Arachis stenosperma. NCBI lineage: Eukaryota > Viridiplantae > Streptophyta > Magnoliopsida > Fabales > Fabaceae > Arachis > Arachis stenosperma. Next base: position 28,097,897 of record NC_080377.1, read on the forward strand.
TGTCACAAGGTTTAGGGTTCCCCACTCCATCACCACGGAAAATGGGACTCAGTTCACTGATTCGGGCTTCAAGAACCTGGTAGCTGATCTAAGAATCAAGCACCAGTTCACTTCAGCAGAACACCCACAAGCCAATGGACAAGCAGAGGCAACAAAAAAGTCATATTGGCCGGTTCAAAACATCGATTACAGGATGCAAAAGGAGCCTGGGCCAAAGAGCTCCCCCAAGTCCTATTGGCGTACCGGACAACACCGCACTCCACCACGGGTGAATCCCCCTTCTGACTTGCTTACAGAATGGAGGCAATGATCCCCATAGAAGTAGATGAATGATACCCTAGGGTGATCTTCTAAAATGAGGACACCAACTCCTAAGCACAGAAGGAAGAACTTGACCTGCTTCCAGAAGTCCGAGAAACAGCTCGGATCAAAGAGGAAGCCCTGAAGCGTTGAATGGCCTCAAGGTACAACCGGAAGATAGTCCAACGAAGCTTTGCCACCAACGACCTCATCCTAATCCAAAATGACATCGGAACCGGTAGGTCGAGAGAAGGAAAGCTAGCTGCCAACTCGAAAGGACCATACCGGGTTGCAGAGGTACTAGGAAAAGGTTACTGATGAGCGGATAATTTGTACGCTTTTTGGCATTATTTTTAGTATGTTTTTAGTATGATTTAGTTAGTTTTTAGTATATTTTTATTAGTTTTTAGTTAAAATTCACTTTTCTGGACTTTACTATGAGTTTGTGTGTTTTTCTGTGATTTCAGGTATTTTCTGACTGAAATTGAGGGACCTGAGCAAAAATCTGATTCAGAGACTGAAAAGGACTGCAGATGCTGTTGGATTCTGACCTCCCTGCACTCGAAGTGGATTTTCTGGACCTACAGAAGCCCAATTAGCGCGCTCTCAACGGCGTTGGAAAGTAGACATCCTGGGCTTTCCAGCAATATATGATAGTCCATACTTTGCCCAAGATTTGATGGCCCAAACTGGCGTTCAAAGTCACCTTCAGAATTCCCAGCGTTAAACGCCGGAACTGGCACCAAAGTGGGAGTTAAACGCCCAAACTGGCACAAAAGCTGGCGTTTAACTCCAAGAAGAGTCTCTACACGAAAATGCTTCATTGCTCAGCCCAAGCACACACCAAGTGGGCCCGGAAGTGAATTTTTATGTCATTTACTCATCTTTGTAAACCTTAAGCTACTAGTTCCATATAAATAGGACCTTTTACTATTGTATTTTCATCTTGGTTCTTCTGGTTCCCTCTTTGGGACCGAAGCCAATGATCACTCTTGTTCTTATGTATTTTCAATGGTGGAGTTTCTACACACCATAGATTAAGGTGTGGAGCTCTGCTGTACCTCGAGTATTAATGCAATTACTATTGTTCTTCTATTCAATTCCGCTTGTTCTTGTTCCAAGATATCACTTGTTCTTCAACTTGATGAATGTGATGATCCGTGACACTCATCATCATTCTCACCTATGAACGTGTGACTGACAACCACATCCGTTCTACCTTAGATTGGGTGAATATCTCTTGGATTCTTGATACACGATGCATGGTTGATCGCCTGACAACCCAGCGCTCGCCTGAAAACCGAGCCAGCCATTCCGTGAGATCAGAGTCTTCGTGGTATAGGCAAGAACTGATGGCGGCATTCAAGAGAATCCGGAAGGTCTAACCTTGTCTGTGGTATTCTGAGTAGGATTCAATGATTGAATGACTGTGACGTGCTTCAAACTCCTGAGGGCGGGGCGTTAGTGACAGACGCAAAAGAATCACTGGATTCTATTCCGGCCTGATTGAGAACCGACAGATGGATAGCCGTGCCGTGACAGGGTGCGTTGAACATTTCCAATGAGAGGATGGGAGGTAGCCACTGACAACGGTGAAACCCTTGCATAAGCTTGCCATGGAAAGGAGTAAGAAGGATTGGATGAAGACAGTAGGAAAGCAGAGAGACGGAAGGGACAAAGCATCTCCATCCGCTTATCTGAAATTCTCACCAATGGAATACATAAGTATCTCTATCTTTATCTTTATGTTTTATTCATCATCTATACCCATTTGAGTCTGCCTGACTAAGATTTACAAGGTGACCATAGCTTGCTTCATACCAACAATCTCCGCGGGATCGACCCTTACTCGCGTAAGGTTTATTACTTGGACGACCCAGTGCACTTGCTGGTTAGTTGTGCGAAGTTGTAGTGATCACAATTTCGTGCGCCAAAGTTTTTGGCGCCGTTGCCGGGGAGTGTTTCGTGTATGGACAACTGACGGTTCATCTTGTTGCTTAGATTAGGTATTTTTCAGAATTTCTTTAAAAATGAATTCTAGAGTTTCATGATGATCTGTTGAAATCTGGCTGGCTGAGAAGCCATGTCTAATCTTATTGGACCGAGGTTTCAACTTATCATCACAAGAGCTTGTTGATTTCTATCAATCTTGCTATTGGAGCAATGATCTGCTAAGGCTTGGCTGGCCATTAGCCATGTCTAGTGTTTTGGACCGAAGCTTTCTTTGAAAGCTTGGCTGGCTGTGAAGCCATGTCTAATTCCTGGACCGGAGTCTTAGACTAGCATTGCAATGATTCCTGGAATTCAAATTAAGAATTCTGAAACCTTTATTTTCTATTTTCATATAATTTTCGAAAAAGCACAAAAAAATTACAAAACCATAAAAACCAAAAAAATATTTTATGTTTCTTGTTTGAGTATAATGTCTTATTTTAAGTTTGGTGTCTTGCATGCATTGTTTATTTGATCTTGGTTCTATTTTCAAGTCAATAGTACATGGGAACTGAAGATTCAGAACATGCAGCAGAGGAATTACACAGAAAAAGCTGGGCGTTCAAAACGCCCAGTGAAGAAGGATAGACTGGCGTTTAAACGCCAGCCAGGGTGCCTGGTTGGGCGTTTAACGCCCAAAAAGGTAGAGCATTGGGCGTTAAACGCCAGAATGTGCACCATTCTGGGCGTTTAACGCCAGGATGGCACAAGAGGGAAGATTCTGTTTTTAATTCAGATTTTTTTTCAAGTTTTCAAAGTTTTTCAAAATCAAATCTTTTTCAAATCAAATCTTTTCAATCAAATCTTTTTCAAAATCAATTTCTTTCCTTTTTCAAAGATACTTGCTAACAATTAATGATTTGATTGAACATTTCAAGTATGTTGCCTTTTCTGTTGAGAGAGGTTTAATGTTTGAATCATATCTTTTCTTGTTAGGCAAGACATTAATTTTTAAAAATCAAATCTTTTTAAATTGTTTTTCAAATCATATCTTTTCAATCATATCTTTTTAATCACATCTTTTTCAAAAATAGTTTTCAATCATATCTTTTTGATTTCTAATTTCAAAATCTTTTTCAAAAATTACTTGGTTTCTTTCCCACTCTTGGTTTTCGAAAATCAATTAAAGTTTTTCAAAATGTTTTTAAATCTTTTTAATCTAATTTTTGAAAATTTCTTCCTCTCTTCTCACATCCTTCTATTTATGGAGTAACACTCCTTCTCAATACAAAATTTGAACTCTATCTCACTAAGTTCGAATTCTTCTACCTCTTTCTTCTATTTTTCTGTTCCTCTGACACCTCAAGGAATCTCTATACTGTGACATAGAGAATTCCACATTTTCTTGTTCTCTTCTCTTTCATATGAGCAGGAACAAAGACAAAGGCATTCTTGTTGAAGCTGACCCTGAACCTGAAAGGACCTTGAAGCGAAAGATAAGAGAAGCTAAGGCACAACTCTCTGTAGAGGACCTAACAGAAATCTTCAAAGAAGAAGACATGATAGCCGAAAACAACAACAATGCAACAATGCAAGGAAGGTGCTGGGTGACTTTACTGCACCTACTCCCGACTTCTATGGGAGAAGCATCTCTATCCCTACCATTGGAGCAAACAACTTTGAGCTTAAGCCTCAATTAGTTTCTCTAATGCAACAGAATTGCAAGTTCCATGGACTTCCATTGGAAGATCCTCATCAGTTCTTAGCTGAATTCTTGCAAATCTGTGACACTGTCAAGACTAATGGGGTTGACCCTGAGGTCTACAGACTTATGCTATTCCCTTTTGCTGTAAGAGAAAGAGCTAGGATATGGTTGGACTTACAACCTAAAGACAGCCTGAACTCTTGGGAAAAGCTAGTCAATGCCTTCTTGGCAAAGTTCTTTCCACCTCAAAAATTGAGTAAGCTTAGAGTGGAAGTCCAAACCTTTAGACAGAAGGAAGGAGAATCCCTCTATGAAGCTTGGGAAAGATACAAACAATTAATCAGAAAATGTCCTTCTGACATGCTTTCTGAATGGAGCATCATAGGTATTTTCTATGATGGTCTCTCTGAACTGTCCAAGATGTCTTTGGATAGCTCTGCTGGAGGATCTCTTCATCTGAAGAAGACGCCTACAGAAGCTCAAGAACTAATTGAAATGGTTGCAAATAACCAATTCATGTACACTTCTGAAAGGAATCCTGTGAACAATGGGACAAATCAGAAGAAAGGAGTTCTTGAGATTGATACTCTGAATGCCATATTGGCTCAGAATAAGATATTGACTCAGCAAGTCAATTTGATTTCTCAAAGTCTGTCTGGAATGCAAAATACACCAAACAGTACTACGGATGCTTCATCTGAAGAAGAAGCTTATGATCCTGAGAACCCTTCAATGGAAGAGGTGAATTACCTAGGAGAACCCTATGGAAACACCTATAATTCTTCATGGAGAAATCACCCAAATTTCTCATGAAAGGATCAACATAGACCTCAACAAGGTTTCAACAACAATAATGGTGGAAGAAACAGGTTTAGCAATGGCAAGCCTTTTCCATCATCTTCTCAGCAACAGACAGAGAGTTCTAAGCAGAGCCACTCTGACTTAGCAACCATGGTCTCTGATCTAATCAAAACCACTCAAAGTTTCATGAACTGAAACAAGGTCCTCCATTAGGAATTTGGAGGCGCAAGTGGGACAGCTGAGCAAGAAAGTTACTAAACTCCCTCCTAGTACTCTTCCAAGCAACACAGAAGAAAATCCAAAAGGAGAGTGCAAGGCCATCAACAAGGCCGAATTTGGAGAGGAAGGAGAGGAAGTGAACGCCATTGAGGAAGACCTCAATGGGCGTGCACTGACCTCCACTGAGTTCCCCAATGAGGAACCATGGGAATCTGAGGCTCAAAATGAGACCATAGAGATTCCATTGGACTTACTTCTGCCATTCATGAGCTCTGATGAGTATTCTTCCTCTGAAGAGGATGAGTATGTCACTGAAGAGCAAGTTGCTAAATACCTTGGAGCAATCATGAAGCTAAATGACAAGTTATTTGGAAATGAGACTTGGGAGAACGAACCTCCTTTGCTCACCAAAGAACTGGATGACTTGTCTAGGCAGAAATTACCTCAAAAGAGACAAGACCCTGGGAAGTTTTCAATACCTTGTACCATAGGCACCATGACCTTCAATAAGGCTCTGTGTGACCTAGGGTCAAGTGTAAACCTCATGCCTCTCTCTGTAATGGAGAAGCTAGGGATCTTTGAGGTACAAGCTGCAAGAATCTCATTAGAGATGGCAGACAATTCAAGAAAACAAGCTTATGGACTTGTAAAGGATGTTTTGGTGAAGATTGAAGACCATTACATCCCTGCTGATTTCATAGTCCTAGAGACTGGGAAGTGCATGGATGAATCCATCATCCTTGGCAGACCCTTCCTAGCCACAGCAAAGGCTGTGATTGATGTTGACAGAGGTGAACTGATCATTCAAGTGAATGAATAATCCTTTGTGTTTAAGGCTCAAGGATATCCCTCTGTCACCATGGAGAGGAAGCATGAAGAGCTTCTCTCAAAACAGAGTCAAACAGAGCCCCTACAGTCAAACTCTAAGTTTGGTGTTGGGAGGCCACAACCAAACTCTAAGTTTGGTGTTGAACCCCCACATTCAAACTCTAAGTTTGGTGTTGGGAGGTTCCAACATTGCTCTGAGTATCTGTGAGGCTCCATGAGAGCCCTCTGTCAAGCTACTGACATTAAAGAAGCGCTTGTTGGGAGGCAACCCAATGTTATATCTTATCTATTTTCCTTTGTTATTTTATGTTTTCTGTAGGTTGATGATCATGAGAAGTCACAAAATTAATTGAAAAAGCAAAAACAAAATGAAAAACAGGAAGAAACCACTTTCCCTCCCAAACCCACCCATAATGGCCGAACCCTACCCCTCCCCTCACCCCTATATAAACCTTTCTTCACTCCTTCATTTTCACACTACTTCTTCCCCCTTTGGCCGAACCACAAAAGCCACCTCCCTCTCCTCTATTTCTTCTTCTTCTACTCTCTTCTTTCTTCTTTTACTCAAGGACGAGCAAACCTTTTAAGTTTGGTGTGGTAAAAGCATTGCTTTTTGTTTTTCCATAACCATTTATGGCATCCAAGGCCGGAGAAACCTCTAGAAAGAGGAAAGGGAAGGCAAAAGCTTTCACCTCCGAGTCATGGGAGATGGAGAGATTCATCTCAAGGGTGCATCAAGACCACTTCTATGAAGTTGTGGCCATGAAGAAGGTGATCCATGAGGTCCCTTTCAAACTCAAAAAGGGTCAACTTTGATCAAAGGTTGGACCAAGTCCTCACAGACATTTGTGAAGAGGGCGCTCAATGGAAGAGAGATTCAAGAGGAAAGCCGGTTCAACTGAGAAGGCATGACCTCAAGCCCATCACTAAGAAAAGGATGGAGCAAACAAGAGACCCCACTCATCATGAAATCCCTGAGATGCCTCAAGGGATGCACTTTCCTCCACAAAACTATTGGGAGCAAATCAACACCTCCCTAGGAGAATTGAGTTCCAACATGGGACAACTAAGGGTGGAGCACCAAGAACATTCCATCCTCCTCCATGAAATTAGAGAAGATCAAAGAATCATGTGAGAGGAGCAACAAAGGCAAGGAAGAGACATTGAGGAGCTCAAGCACTCCATAAGACCTTCAAAAGGAAGAACAAGCCGCCATCACTAAGGTGGACCCGTTCTTTAATCTCCTTGTTCTTTATTTTTCTGTTTTTCAAAAATTTATGCTTATGTTTGTCCATGCTTGTGTCTTATGATCATTAGTGTCTTAGTGTCTATGCCTTAAAGTTATGAATGTCCTATGAATCCATCACCTTTCTTAAATGAAAACTGTTTTTATTACAAGAGAACAAGAAGTACAGGATTTCGAATTCATCTTTAAAACTAGCTTAATTAGTTTGATGTGGTGACAATACTTTTTGTTTTCTGAATGTATGCTTGAACAGTGCATATGTCTTTTGAATTTGTTGTTCATGAATGTTAAAATTGTTGGCTCTTGAAAGAATGATGAAAAAGGAGACATGTTACTGAGGATCTGAAAAATCATAAAAATGATTCTTGAAGCAAGAAAAAGCAGTGAATATAAAAAAAAGAAGGAGAAAAACGAAAAAAAAAGAGAAAGAGAAAAAGAAAGAAAAAAAAAAGAAATAAGTTGTGATCCAAGGCAAAAAGAGTGTGCTTAAGAACCCAGGACACCTCTAATTGGGGACTCTAGCAAAGCTGAGTCACAATCTGAAAAGGTTCACCCAATTATGTGTCTGTGGCATGTATGTATCCGGTGGTAATACTGGAAGATAGAGTGCTTTGGGCCACGGCCAAGACTCATAAAGTAGCTGTGTTCAAGAATCATCATACTTAACTAGGAGAATCAATAACACTATCTAGATTCTGAGTTCCTAAAGAAGCCAATCATTCTGAATTTCAAAGGATAAAGTGAGATGCCAAAACTGTTTGGAGGCAAAAAGCTACTAGTCCCGCTCATCTAATTTGGAGCTAAGTTTCATTGATAATTTGGAGTCTATAGTATATTCTCTTCTTTTTATCTTATTTGATTTTCAGTTGCTTGAGGACAAGCAACAATTTAAGTTTGGTGTTGTGATGAGCGGATAATTTGTACGCTTTTTGGCATTGTTTTTAGTATGTTTTTAGTATGATTTAGTTAGTTTTTAGTATATTTTTATTAGTTTTTAGTTAAAATTCACTTTTCTGGACTTTACTATGAGTTTGTGTGTTTTTCTGTGATTTCAGGTATTTTCTGATTGAAATTGAGGGACCTGAGCAAAAATCTGATTCAGAGACTGAAAAGGACTGCAGATGCTGTTGGATTCTGACCTCCCTGCACTCGATGTGGATTTTCTGGAGCTAAAGAAGCCCAATTGGCGCGCTCTCAACGGCGTTGGAAAGTAGACATCCTTGGCTTTCCATCAATATATGATAGTCCATACTTTGCCCAAGATTTGATGGCCCAAACCGGCGTTCAAAGTCACCTTTAGAATTCCCAACGTTAAACGCCGGAACTGGCACCAAAGTGGGAGTTAAACGCCCAAACTGGCACAAAAGCTGGCGTTTAACTCCAAGAAGAGTCTCTACACGAAAATGCTTCATTGCTCAGCCCAAGCACACACCAAGTGGGCCCGGAAGTGGATTTTTATGTCATTTACTCATCTTTGTAAACCTTAAGCTACTAGTTCCCTATAAATAGGACCTTTTACTATTGTATTTTCATCTTGGTTCTTCTGGTTCCCTCTTTGGGACCGAAGCCAATGATCACTCTTGTTCTTATGTATTTTCAACGGTGGAGTTTCTACACACTATAGATTAAGGTGTGGAGCTCTGCTGTACCTCGAGTATTAATGCAATTACTATTGTTCTTCTATTCAATTCCGCTTGTTCTTGTTCCAAGATATCACTTGTTCTTCAACTTGATGAATGTGATGATCCGTGACACTCATCATCATTCTCACCTATGAACGTGTGACTGACAACCACATCTGTTCTACCTTAGATTGGGTGAATATCTCTTGGATTCTTGATACACGATGCATGGTTGATCGCGTGACAACCGAGCACTCGCCTGACAACCGAGCCAGCCATTCCGTGAGATCAGAGTCTTCGTGGTATAGGCAAGAACTGATGGCGGCATTCAAGAGAATCCGGAAGGTCTAACCTTGTCTGTGGTATTCTGAGTAGGATTCAATGATTGAATGACTGTGACGTGCTTCAAACTCCTGAGGGCGGGGCGTTAGTGACAGACGCAAAAGAATCACTGGATTCTATTCCGGCCTGATTGAGAACCGACAGATGGATAGCCGTGCCGTGACAGGGTGCGTTGAACATTTCCAATGAGAGGATGGGAGGTAGCCACTGACAACGGTGAAACCCTTGCATAAGCTTGCCATGGAAAGGAGTAAGAAGGATTGGATGAAGACAGTAGGAAAGCAGAGAGACGGAAGGGACAAAGCATCTCCATCCGCTTATCTGAAATTCTCACCAATGGAATACATAAGTATCTCTATCTTTATCTTTATGTTTTATTCATCATCTATACCCATTTGAGTCTGCCTGACTAAGATTTACAAGGTGACCATAGCTTGCTTCATACCAACAATCTCCGTGGGATCGACCCTTACTCGCGTAAGGTTTATTACTTGGACGACCCAGTGCACTTGCTGGTTAGTTGTGCGAAGTTGTAGTGATCACAATTTCGTGCACCAGTTACTATAGGGTGGCCGACCTCCAAGGGCAGGAGCTCTCGAGGTCCTGGCACGCCTGTAACCTGAGAAGGTATTATAGCTAAAAAAGGTCTTGAGCCAAGGTGTACTCTTTTTTCCGGCGAAGGGTTTTTTAATGAAGCACCAAGTCAAGACCTGAAGGTGGCCCGACTTGCAGGCTAACCACCCATATGTATATAACCTTATTTAAATTTTTACTTTGATTCATTGCATTTTACTCTAATAAAAATAGAGATTCCTTAAAAAGTATCCTACCAAAGGCGCATTAATTTATGCTCGAAAAAACGCAAAATTCACCACTCGATCGGGAAAGGTCGGCAAAGTGAAGCGACGAGGTCCAAATTAATGTGAAAAGTTATAAAAGCAACTCGTATAAAGCGATATGATGAGGTCAGATAAAAAATGGAGCTGCAAAAATAACTTGAAAAGGCCCGATAGGGAAGTCGAACCATCAAAAGGATCACTAAAAAGGGATCGACGCTTTACGAACCATGCAAAGGTCGGAAAAGGTTGAAAAAGCTAGTGCCAAAGGTTGCTAAGCTAAAAGGTAGAAGTTCGAAAGGGACAATACTTAAAAAGCAAAGGTAATCACAAGCCCAACCAAGGCTTAAAAGTCGTCCAAATAACAACCAAAAGGTAAAAGTTCAGAATAGAATGCTACCTAGAAAGTTTAATGGAACCCGACTAAGGGCCCGAAATGCCAATACTAAACTGCAAGGACGAACTTGCCAAAAGCAGAATAAAATAACTCGAAAAAAGTTGCCAACACAACTAAAAGAAGCACAAATCAATAAACAAAGGTAGAAGTTCGTGAAAGAACACTACCTCAAGGTCATCAGGAAAAGTACTGGCCAGAAAGGCTCAGGCAAGATAACCAAAAGGTAGGCATTCCTCAAGAACACTACCCAGGAAGCAGCCAGCACGTTACCAAAATAATAAAACAAGAAGTTTCAAAAAAGTTAAGCATTAAAACTCAAAGGTTACCTAACAGCAACCTAAGAGTGAAAAGTGTTTTAATTAAAAACTAAAAGGTTGCTAAGAAGCAACCACAAGTGTCAGAGAACAACCTAGAATATTACAATGAAAAGAGTTTAAAGGTCCACAGGTCGGACCACATCAACAGATAATTTAGAAAGCAAGGAAAAAAGAGGTCATAGAGGATCCAACTTCGCTCCCGTCGCCGCATCCTGAGGAGCTGGGGGAATAACTGAAATCGGAATTGCCCCAACAACACCATCTAGACCATTCAAAATCTCCACATCAGGGTCGGCCTCAGATTGGGTAGCTTCAGCAGAAGGGGCTCCAGAAGCCTTGGCCTTTGGATCAGGAGCAGGAGTCTCATCGTCATTAGGGGCCGACACAATCTTACCATCCTCCACAATGTTGTCCTTACTAAACAAAGTGAGATCGACATCAGGAGCAAGAACCCGGGCCTGAGCTTTCAAATTCTCATACAGAACGGTCATGCCAATCACTATGTGACCCTACAGCTCGGCATAATCATCGTAGGAAGACTGGAGCTTTTCCTTAACCTCAAGGAGCTCACCATAAGTCCGGGTATAACTCTCTTTGGCTTTCTTCGCCATCTCCTCTGCCAAGTTAGCAGCTGCCTCTGCCACAGTAGCACGAGCCTTCTCATTCTCCAAAGAAAGCTCCATCCCAACATTTTTTGCCTCCAGCTCAAGCCTCAACACCTCTATCCTCTCATATTCAGTTTTGGCACTCCCAAGGAAGGCATTGGTAGCATTGATAGGGGATTTCTTGAAATCCCTCGACAACGCCGTACTAAGGTTGGCCATCCAGACACTGTTGCTGGATATAAAATCAAGGTGCTTGAGGATGGACACGTCGTCGGTCGGAATGAAACCATATAGAGCAATATGCTCCTCAGCAAAGGCCATGCCGTCAAAATCTTTATCATTAAGGTCATAAGCACCAGGAGTTCTTTGTCTCTTAGGAGAGGGCCCGGACAAAGAAGAGGAAGAAGCAGCACCATAACTCATAACAGGTGGATCGGTAGGAGCCACACGGACTTGAGGAGTCGGGATAATCTTCTTCGGACCTTGAGGACTCGAGTCCGGCTTCTTCGGCGAAACCTGGGAAGAACCCTCCCTCGATATCTTTCTTTGCAGGTTCTGAGCAGACACAGTCTTCTTGGTTTTGCGGAGGACCTTCATTGAATTAGAGCCCGAAGCCATCTCTGAAAAAGAAAATCACAAAAATAGTTACATAATGGCAACCACAAACGAAGACAGTAAAAATCCAGGAAGTCGGGCACTACCTAGTTTGGAACGGAGAAGCGCAGGATCCCCTAAAAACTTCTTCATATCCAAATGAGGAGGCTCTCAATCAAATACTTAAGCACTACAGGGTTCTCTTGCCACCAAAGGGGAAATGTGGGTTCTTTTTTCTCATCCAAAAAAAGGGGAGTGTTGGGCGGAAAATTACCAATTAAGAATTTATAATAAGGATAGCGTTGCGAGTACAGTTCTTAACCGGCGAAAATTTCGCTTATCAATTTAAAAGGGGTTTGTCACAAATTAAGAATAAAATTTTGGGAGTAGAATTCCTAGGTCGTGTCCCCATCGAGTTGCTAAGAGAGTGCTATTTATTGATTAGGAATTTTTCGAGAAATTTGGAGTTGGGGAATGGGGCAATAAATGATTGTAAATTAAAGCAGTGGAAATTAAAGAGAGATTTTATGTAATTAAAATAAAAAGCCTTGACTAGGAGAAGATTAATCGGAAGTTCTATCCTTGTTGGATTTTCCAAGGTTAATAGTAAGAGGTTGTTGTTTCTACTTCGTTAACCTTTACTGAATAAAGGAAAGTCAAGTAACTGAGCTAACTTCTATTCACAGGTCCTAATCCTCTCCCTTAGAAAGAATTAGTGTTAGTGACTAGAGAGCCAGCCAACAACTTCTAATTACCAATTAACTCTTGAGTATTCCAACTCAAGGGTCTTGTTCCGGGGGTTACCTGAAACGTGTAGCTCGGTCGTCTGGAGATGCCCGAGGTGGGGGTCAGGGACCCGAGCTTGATGTGTTGGCGGTTGGTGGTTGTACCTGCAATGACACTCCGATGCTTAAGTTAGCATGGGTCCAAGCAGATATGTGTAGAATGTGGAATGTATGCCATACCTGGGTGCTCCAGTGTATTTATAGTAGTTGGTCGTGATCCTCCCTGGATAAGATATTCTTATCTTATCTTATCTTTTGGGAGTTTTACCTCTATCTTTGTGGAACCGCCTTTCCTAGGCCTTTTCGGCCTTTAGGTTTTGGGCTGCGTTCCTTTTGATGGGCCTTCTTAGCTTTATTGTCCGAGGTCCGACCTCAGGCGTGGGCCTTGGGACGAGGTCGGACCTTTCATGGATTTTGCCGAGTTGGAGGAGCTCGGTCAGGGTATGAACAGTGCCCCTGCCCGAGTTCGTCCTTTTTTTGGGAGGTCGAGCTCGGGCATAGTTTGTTTTTCAAAATTCAAAAAATGGCCGTTCCTGCATTTATTGCATTTTACCGTTTCTCCTCGATTTCCGTTCGGGCTCTGTGAAGGCATTATTTATTTGCTCCCTTCCTTTTTCTTTGTTTATTCTGTTCCTTCCTGTTTTTCTAAGTTTTCGCCATCTCTTTTCGAGCACCGCTTCTTCTTTCTCTTTGTTCTTCTTCCCCGAATCTTTCCGTGCGTCTTTCCGGGGTTTCCTCTGTGCCGCCGTTTCGTTCTCCTTGCTTCGGAGCTCGTCGTCTTCTTTCTTTCTTCCAGGTTTGTTCCCGTCTCTTTTCTTTGTGTACATATGCTTTCTGTTCTTTTGTGTGGCTCTTTGTCTGTTTCTTCTTTCTTTATGCCTGGGTTGCCCCAAAAAGAGGCGCCGCCGTTGTTGTTTGTATATGGGGGGGCTCTTTTTTGTTCTCTGGCGTTTTTGTTTTTGGGTTTTGCTGAATGGGTTTTTTGCTGTCTTCTCTATGTGATTTTTGCTTTGCTGTTGTATTTCTTCCTTGTAGGTAAAAATTTTATGTCTCGAAAGGTTCTTCAAGCGATGTCGACCAAGATTCCAAGTGGTCTTGGTTTGGGTAGACCCTCTTCCACTAAGAGTCCCTTCTGTGGTAGATTCTGAGTATTTAGCTAGGTTCCGTAGGCACTGTAGCATATGTGAAAATAGGGAGTCTGAGAGGGATTATGAACTAGTAGCCCCGGATTCCGAGGAGAGAGTGTGCTTCCCGCCCCTAGATAGTTCCGAGAGGCTCTTCTTTTATGCTTATGATTGTTTTTTCTCTAAGCTGAGTGTCCGACTTCCTTTTACCGACCTGGAGTCCGAGGTGTTATGGTCTTGTAACCTTGCCCCTACGCAGCTCCATCCGAATTCTTGGGCGTTTTTAAAGCTGTTTCAACTTTTGTGTCAGTTTTTGGGCGTCGTTCCCTCTATTTCTCTTTTTTCCTACTTGTTTGTGTTGACGAAGCCGGGGTCGGGTGGGGGGAAGGTATCTTGGGTCTCTTTTAGGGCTAACCAGGGAAGGAAGTTTTGTACCCTGTATGATGAGTCCTTTCACGATTTTAAGAACTTTTATTTCAAGGTCCGGGCTACTGGAGACGTCCGACCTTTCTTTCTAGATGAGAGTGGGGAGCCTTCTTTTCCTCTTTGTTGGCAGGAGAATGTAGTGTCTACTAAGTATGCTTTTGAGAGTCTAGATGAGGTGGAGCAGGCTTTTGTGGGTGTGGTAAGCAGTTTATGGGGTCGGGCACCTCACTTGGACACGAAGAAAATGTTGGGAGATCCAAGCCTTCTCCGTTCCGAGTTAGGTAGTTCCCGACCTCTCCGAGATTTAGTATTTTTGGCTTTGCTTGTTTTGGTGGAATTTCTGTTGTGGTAATCCTTTTCTTTTTATTTCTGCAGAGATGTCTTCTCAGGCAGATTCCATGAAGTTTCTTCGTCGGACGAAGAAATCTGTGGCTGCTCGAAATATCGAGGCTGGGGAGGCTTCTGCCCGATCTTCTCCGCAGAAGACTACCGTGGGTGTTCAGACTCGGTCGAAGACTATTCCGACTCCCCAGTTCCGAGCTATAAGTCAAGATCCTCCGACCTCCGGGCCTGCTACCTCTTCTCCTCCCCCGTTCTCGGGTCCTCCCCCCAAGAAGCAGAAGACCTCTCAAGAGCTTGCGGGTTTTAATGATAAGGATTTCGATGCTCTCGGTTGGATTGAACAGCATATTCTCCCTCAGACTTTTATCTCTACTGATGACGTGTCTATGGAGCATCATTTTCAGTATATGGCGCGGAGTTGTGTTCGGATGGCCAGTCTTCATGCTGCTATTGCCCGGGAGTTCAAGAAATCCCCCATTGGCGCGACCAGCTCCCGACTTGAGAAGGCTCAGTCCGAGTTCGAGAAGATTAGTGAGCTGAAGGCTGCTAGGATTACGGAGCTGGAGGCCTCTTTGGAGAAGGAGAAAGCTAAAGCTACCGCGGCTGTGGCGGCAGCGAAAGCGTCCGAGGAGATGGCGAAGGCGGCGACGGAGAATTATACTCGGATATATGCCGAGCTTGTGGAGACAAGGGAGAAGTTGCAATCTGCTCAGGATGATTTTTACGAGCTGGAAGGCCATGTGGCTAAGGGTATGGATGCTATGTTCGAGAATTTGAAGGCTCAGGTCCGGGTTCTTGCTCCTGACCTGGATCTGAGCTTATTTAGTACGGATAACGTTGTTGTGGAGGGAAAGATTATTCCTGCTCCCAATGAGGATGAGGTTCCGGTGTCCGATCCCAAGGTTCCGGTGTCCGACCTCAAGGTTCCGGTTGCGGACCCGACTTCACCTTTGGCCGGGGATGGATCTGGTGTGGAGGTTTCAAGCCGGGATGACGGTGCCGTTGATGCAGTCCCGATTTCTATGTTTCCTCCGCAGCCTTCTGTTGATGTGGAGTCCGGAAAGGACCTTGATCCTCTGTAATCTTTTATTTTTGGTTTTTTGCCCGGCCTGTGGGCTCTTTTGCTTTTGGATGGTTTCTGTGAACGCTTTGGACACCTTTTTGCTTTTAGCTACTTGTAGTAACTTTTTAGCTTTATTATGCGGTGTTTTATTCGCGTTTTGACTTTTTGTTCCGCTTTTATGCTTTTTTAGTTGTTTTTGGATAACAACTTTTTTAGCTAGCGCTTTGAAATTTTGCTTTGCCTCTTCCTTTGATTTCGTTTTTTCGCTTGTACTTTTTAGTTGTTTTTGTATAGCAACTTTTTAGCAAGCGTTTTCGAAATCTTGGCTTTGCCTCTTCCTTTGATTTCGTTTTTTCGCTTGTACTTTTTAGTTGTTTTTGTATAGCAACTTTTTAGTAAGCGTTTTTGAAATCTTGGCTTTGCCTCTTCCTTTGATTTCGTTTTTTCGCTTGTACTTTTTAGTTGTTTTTGTATAGCAACTTTTTAGTAAGCGTTTTCGAAATCTTGGCTTTTGCCGCTTTAAGGCTTCTTTCTTGGATCCGGGTTTTTCCTTGGACCTCGGGTGTTCGAGTACTTCCCTTTGTTGGGTCCGACCTTGTCGTTGGTCGGCCTTTTAAGTTATTTTTGTAATCTCTTTTTATTTGGCTTTTTGAACCTTTTCAGAGTTACTTTATAACTTCTCACATTAATTTGAACCTCGTCGCTTTATCTTTGCCGACCTTGTGCGGTCTTTTTGGCAAATGATTTTTGCGTTTTACCGAGCATAAATTAATGCGCCTTGGCGGGGTACTTTGATTTGTTTCATCATGAGGAAGAAGAAAAGAAAGTAGAGAAATTTGATTAGTATTAAAAAAGAAAGAATATTTACAGAGTGCTTTACCCTTGACTAGGTCGGGTGTCTTACTTAACCGGGTGTCTCATTAAAAAACCCTTGTAGGGAAAAAGAGTACACCTCGGGTTAAGTTTTTCTAGCTGTAGTACCGTCTTAGATTACAGGCGTGCCAGGCCCTGGGCAGCTCATTGCCTTCTAGGTCGGATACTTTGTAATAGCCTGTCCCTAAGACTTCCGTTACCTTGTAGGGTCCTTTCCAATTTGCAGCTAGCTTTCCTTCTCCCGACTTTTGTGTTCCGATGTCATTTCGGATTAGAATCAGGTCGTGAATGGAGAAGCTTCGTTTTATTACTTTCTGATTGTATCTGAGGGCCGTTCGCCGTTTTAAAGCTTCTTCTCGGATCCGAGCTCTTTCTCGGACTTCGGGGAGGAGGTCGAGTTCTTCCTTTTGTGCCTGCGGGTTACCTTCTTCGTTGTAGAAGATGACTCTGGGTGACCCTTCATCTATTTCGATAGGAATCATTGCCTCCATCCCATAAGCTAGTCGGAATGGTGATTCTCCCGTTGTAGAGTGTGGAGTTGTCCGATATGCCCAGAGTACCTGGGGGAGCTCCTCGGCCCATGCCCCTTTGGCCTCTTGGAGTCTTCGTTTTAACCCGGCCAAGATGACTTTATTTGCAGCTTCTGCTTGTCCATTGGCTTGCGGGTGCTCGACTGAGGTGAATTGTTGTTTGATTTTTAGTTCGGCCACCAAGTTCTGAAAATTTGTGTCTGTGAACTGTGTTCCGTTGTCTGTTGTGATGGAGTAGGGGACTCCGAACCTTGTGACAATGTTTTTGTATAGGAATTTGCGACTTTTCTGAGCCGTAATGGTGGCTAAGGGTTCAGCTTCGATCCACTTTGTGAAGTAGTCGACTCCTACTATGAGGTATTTGACTTGCCCCGGTCCTTGGGGGAACGGGCCGAGTAGGTCAAGTCCCCATTTTGCGAAGGGCCATGGTGTGGTGATGCTGATAAGGTCTTCAGGTGGTGCTTTGTTAAAATTGGCGTGTTTTTGGCAGGGGGGCATATTTTCACAAATTCCGTTGCGTCTCTTTGCAAGGTCGGCCAGTAGAACCCGGCTCGGACTACTTTCTTGGATAATGCCCGAGCTCCGAGATGGTTCCCACACATGCCTCCGTGGACTTCTTCGAGGACGCTCTTTGTTTCTGAGGTCGGGACACACCTAAGGAGGGGGATTGAGAATCCTCTTCTGTATAATACGTCGTGAATTAGTGTATAATTCTGGGCGTCTTTCGTGAGTCTTTTAGCTTCCTTTCTTTCGGTGGGGAGGGTTCCCGACTTCAGGTAGTTGAGTATGGGGGTCATCCATCCTTGCTGTTGGTTGGATATATTTAGCGTTTCTTCCTCTCTTATCACGGAGGGAGATTGTAAGGTCTCCTGGAGGAGACTTCTGTTGTTGCCTCCGGGCTTGGTGCTGGCGAGCTTTGAGAGGGCGTCTGCCCGGGCGTTTTGTTCCCGAGGTATGTGCTGGATCTGTGTTTCTGAAAAGTGGCGTAGTTGTGCTTGTGTTTGGTCCAGGTATTTTTTCATAGTTGGGTCTTTGGCCTGGTAGCTTCCATTTACTTGTGACGTGACGACCTGGGAGTCGCTGAAGATCGTGATTCTCTGGGCTCCGACTTCTTCGGCTAGTTTTAGGCCTGCTAGTAGGGCCTCGTATTCGGCTTGGTTGTTCGAAGCCTGGAACTCGAATTTTAGGGATAGTTCTATCCGCGTTCCTTGGTCGCTTTCAAGTATAACCCCTGCTCCACTTCCTGTTTTGTTTGAGGATCCGTCGACATACAGGTTCCATGAGAGTGGGGTTCCAGGGGTCTCGGTGTATTCTGCGACAAAGTCGGCTAGATGCTGAGATTTTATGGCAGTCCGGGCTTCATAGTGGAGGTCGAACTCGGACAGTTCCACCGCCCATTGTAGGATTCGTCCCGCCAGGTCTGTTTTTTGTAGGATGTGTCTCATGGGTTGGTTTGTCCGGACTTTGATGGTGTGGGCTTGAAAGTAGGGACGGAGCCTCCGAGCTGTGAACACTAGGGCGTAGGCGATTTTTTCTATTTTCTGATAGTTTAATTCGGCCCCTTGTAGTGCCTTGCTTACAAAGTATATGGGGTGTTGTCCTTGGTCATTTTCTCGTGTTAATGCTGAAGCGACTGCTCGATGTCCGACCGAGAGGTATAGTACGAGCACTTCCCCTTTTAAAGGTCGGGTTAGGATTGGTGGCTGCCCGAGGAATTCCTTGAATTCTTGAAAGGCTTTTTCGCACTCCGGGGTCCATGAGAAGGGTTTCCCTTTCTTTAGGAGTGAGTAGAGAGGTAGTGATTTTATCGCTGATCCTGCCAAGAATCTTGATAGGGCGGCCAGCCTTCCATTCAGTTGTTGTACTTCTTTGACACATGTCGGGCTCTTCATATTGAGTATCGCTTGGCATTTGTCCGGGTTCGCTTCGATGCCCCTTTGAGTCAGCATGAAGCCTAAGAACTTTCCGGCTTCTGCGGCAAAGGTGCACTTTGTCGGGTTAAGTCTCATGTTGTGTTTTCTGAGGGTGCCGAAGACACTGGTGAGGTCGGTCAGCAGGTTTCTGTCTTCTTGTGTCTTTACCAGCATGTCGTCGACGTACACCTCCAGCTGTTGTCCGATGTGTTCTGAGAACACTTTGTTCATTAGCCTCTGGTAGGTTGCCCCTGCGTTCTTCAGTCCGAAGGGCATTACTACGTAGCAGTAGTTTGCCCTTGGGGTTATGAACGAAGTCTTTTCTTGGTCGGGTCCGTACATCGGGACTTGATTGTATCCCGAGTATGCGTCCATGAAGGAGAGGTATCTGTAGCCTGAGGCTGCGTCTACTAAGGCGTCAATGTTTGGTAGTGGATATGGGTCTTTGGGGCAGGCTTTGTTGAGATCTGTGTAATCGACGCACATCCTCCATTTTCCGTTGGGCTTTTTTACCAGGACCACGTTTGCGAGCCATAGGGGGTATTTTACTTCCCTGATGAACCCTGCATCTAGCAGTGCTTGTATTTGTTCTTCTATTGCTTGCATGCGCTCGGGTCCAAGCTTCCGGCGTCTTTGTTGGACAGGTCGGGATCCCGGGTACACTGATAGCTTATGGCACATCAGGTCGGGGCTTATGCCTGGCATGTCGGAGGCTTTCCAAGCGAAGAGGTCGGAATTCTCCTTTAAGAGGGTTATGAGTTCCTCTTTTAGGCCCGTTCTGAGGTTCGCTCCTATGTTTGTTATTTTATCAGGTGTGTTCCCAATCTGGACTTTTTCGGTCTCTCCCTCTGGTTGTGGTCGAAGATCTTCTCGGGACTGAACTCGTCCGAGTTCTATCGTGTTGACCTCCTTCCCTTTTTCGGTCTCTCCCTCTGGTTGTGGTCGAAGATCTTCTCGGGACTGAACTCGTCCGAGTTCTATCGTGTTGACCTCCTTCCCTTTTAGGCTCAGGCTTTCGTTGTAGCATCGCCGCGCTAATTTTTGGTCGCCTTTTAGGGTAGCGATTCCTTTTGCAGTAGGGAACTTCATACAGAGGTGTGGGGTCGAGACTATAGCTGCCAGCCTGTTTAGGGTTGGTCGCCCAATGAGGGCATTGTATGCTGAAGTGACGTCGACTATAATGTAGTCGATGCTTAATGTTTTAGATTGCTCGCCTCTTCCGAAGGTAGTGTGTAGCGAGATGTATCCTAAGGGGTGGATCGGGGTGTCCCCTAGCCCAAATAGGTCGGTGGGATAGGCCTTTAGCTCTTTCTCTTCAAGTCCGAGCTTGTCGAAGGCCGTTTTGAACAGGATATCTGCTGAGCTTCCCTGGTCAATCAGGGTTCGATGTAAGTTGGCGTTTGCTAGAATAATGGTGATTACCATTGGATCGTCGTGCCCGGGTATTATCCCTTGAGCATCTTCTCGGGTAAACGAGATAGTAGGTAGTTCGGGCAGGGGACTGTCTTCTCGGACGTGGTAGACTTCTTTGAGGTGTCTTTTTCGCGAGGATCGGGATGTTCCTCCGCCTGCAAACCCTCCATTTATCATGTGAACGTGCCTTTCAGGGGTTCGCGGGGTTTGTTCGGCCCGACCTTCATTATCTCCCCGCCTTCTCTTCCTGGTCTCTTCTCCTTTCTCTGCTATGTATCTGTCGAGTCTTCCTTCTCTGGCTAGCTTTTCTATAACGTTCTTTAGGTCGTAGCAGTCGTTAGTAGAATGACCGTAGAGCTTGTGATATTCACAGTATTCGGACCGATCTCTTCCCGCTCTCTTGTGTTTTAGAGGTCGGGGCGGCGGAATTTTTTCGGTGTGGCATACTTCTCTGTAGACGTCTACCAGGGAGACTCGGAGGGGGGTGTAGTTGTGGTACTTCCGTGGCTTGTCCGAGTTGGGTTCTTCTTTCTTCTTCTGTTCCCGATCTCGATCTCGGAGTGGGTAGGTTGATTCCTTCCTAGAAGAGTCTCTTAGCTGGGAGGTTTCCTCCATGTTGATATATTTTTCTGCCCGCTCCTGTACCTCGTATAGGGAGGTCGGGTATCGTTTGGATAGGGATTGGCTAAACGGTCCCTCTTTTAGGCCGTTTGCTAGTCCCATGATGGCCACTTCAGTGGGCAAGTGTTGTATGTCCAGGCAGGCTTTGTTGAATCGCTCCATGTATTCTCGGAGAGTTTCTTGGTTACCTTGTTTGATCCCGAGTAGACTGGGGGCATGTTTTGCCTTGTCCTTTTGAATGGAGAACCTTGTTAGGAATTTTTTGGTTAGGTCTTCGAAGCTGGTGATTGATCTTGGTGGCAGGTTGTCGAACCACTTCATGGCTGACTTGGTGAGAGTGGTGGGGAAGGCTTTGCACCGAATCGCGTCGGAGGTGTCAACTAGGTACATTCTGCTTCTGAAGTTGCTGAGGTGGTGACTTGGATCGGTGGTGCCGTCGTAGAGATCCATATCGGGTGGTTTGAAGTTTCGCGGTACCTTCTCCTTCATGATCTCTTGCGTGAAGGGATCATGGTTGTCTTCGGGGGTGGTGTCGCGTTCTGTCCGATCTTTCAGGTTGGCCTCTATTTTCCGCAGTTTTTCTTCTAATTCTCTGCGCTTGCGAGCCTCCCTTCTCAGATCTTGTTCAGTTTCTTTTTGCTTCTTTATGTCCTCTTCGAGTTGTTTCAGTCGGTTTTGTTGTGCCCGGACTGCTTCTAGAATTTCCGAGCTCTTTTCTTTTTCGGGATTTTGTGGATCCTTGTTTGGGAGTGATGTCTTTGGGCGATTCTGTTTGTCTCCTCCTGGAGTGCGTGGTGATAGAGGGCTGTCCGGTCGTTCTCCGGTGTCAACTTCCTCCTCTTGTTCTGATGCAGCGTGGTCATTGTTGAGAGGGTCGTCCGCCATAGTAAAGGGATGACTTCCAGGTCCCCGGCAACGGCGCCAATGTTCCGGGGGTTACCTGAAACGTGTAGCTCGGTCGTCTGGAGATGCCCGAGGTGGGGGTCAGGGACCCGAGCTTGATGTGTTGGCGGTTGGTGGTTGTACCTGCAATGACACTCCGATGCTTAAGTTAGCATGGGTCCAAGCAGATATGTGTAGAATGTGGAATGTATGCCATACCTGGGTGCTCCAGTGTATTTATAGTAGTTGGTCGTGATCCTCCCTGGATAAGATATTCTTATCTTATCTTATCTTTTGGGAGTTTTACCTCTATCTTTGTGGAACCGCCTTTCCTAGGCCTTTTCGGCCTTTAGGTTTTGGACTGCGTTCCTTTTGATGGGCCTTCTTAGCTTTATTGTCCGAGGTCCGACCTCAGGCGTGGGCCTTGGGACGAGGTCGGACCTTTCATGGATTTTGCCGAGTTGGAGGAGCTCGGTCAGGGTATGAACAGGTCTCATATTAATCAACTCCAAAATCAAGTTAAGAACTTACTCCATTGACATGGATGCCATTTTCGCATGCATGTAAAGGGAATGGAAAGAAGACATGGCAATTAAAATTGAATTGAGATAATTAAGTAAATAAAAGAATTAAATAGAAAAATACTCTTGCATTATTGAATTCCAAAATTGAAGATATCCATATGTAACTCTGAACAAGAGAAATGGGAAATAAAAGAGTAAGGGAATAAGAAAACGAACTATAATAATAGAAACTTCAACGGAGGTAGTAACTCTTCTCAATATCCAATCTAAAGCACAAAACTAGAAATCTAAGAATCTATGAATGTGAAGAACCCTAGAGGAAGTGATAATTTCTCTCTCAGATTTAAAAACTAAAACTAAACTAGGTGAATGTGAATGTATGTTGAGTCTCTGCTGTCCCCTGGCTCTAGTCTGTGTTTTTGGGTCGAAAACTGGGTAAAAAAGAGGCCCAAAAATCGCCCCCGGCGAATTTTGATATGCAGCACATGACGGCCTTCTACGTGTGTGCATCGATGTGCATTCCTCTAATCACGCGTACTCGTACTGTGCGCGGGCGCGTCGCTGCTTTGTTCCTAACCACGCATACGCGTGCTTTGTGCATGCGCGTCGTTGCTCGCCCTTGATATCTTTAATTCCTTATCTTCCTTCCTCCTTTACATGCTTCTTTTCCATCCTCTATTCCATTCCTGTCCTATAATCTCTTAAAACACTAAACACACATATCATAGTATCGAATGAAAATAAGAGAGGATTTAAGAAATAGTCAGTTAAAGGCCAAACAAGCATGTTTTCAATCATAGCATCAATTGGGAAGGAAAATGTAAAACTATGCATTTTATATGAATAAGTGTACAAGAGATTGATAAAATTCACTCTACTTAGCACAGGATAAACTATAAAATAGTGGTTTATCAGGGAGAACATCATCCACAGCCCGAACTTTGAAATAAAAATTTTTAAAATCATGGAAAGAGTCATCAAAAATGAAGAAAACTTTTCTACCCTGGGTAGCCTAGAAGGAGATCCAAGAAGCCTTCTTCTTGGCTGCCCCTGGCTTAGTCAGCACAAACAGGTAAAGAAAAAGACAGAAGGAAGGTCGGACACCCAAGTCTCGACACAACAGCTGAAAAATTTTCATCAAAGCCCAAGAGTTGGGATGAAGCTGAGAAAAGGAAAGATTACAGTTCCAAAGAATTTTAGTCTCATACTCAGTGAAAGGAAGGGTAGTACCTAACTTGGTAAAAAGGTAATCGTAAGCATAAAAGAATGGACGCTCTGTCCGACTTAGAGGAGGAAAGCAGACTCTCTCCTCAGGGTCGGGGGACACCAGCTCATAGTCCTTCTCCTCATCCCTATTCCCACAAATCCTATGATATCTCCTAAATTTCTCATAGTACTCCCGATCTGCTATAGTAACACAACCCAATACTATAGAATCTAACCAGTCAGCCATACCGGGAGGAACCTTTGTGGACATTTCAATAATATTTCTACGAGACATAGAAACTATACCTACAACAAGAAAATAAAGAGGCGTCACTACCAAACAACTCGAACAAAATACAAAAACAAAGAAATAACTAACAAACAACAACAAGACAGCAAAGGGTGCCCCAAGGTTCACAAAAACAAATCACCACCGTAACCTAGAGACACTCTTTGGAGGCAATGCAAGCACAGGAAGAAAAGCGCAAAGGATCAAAGAAGATCAAAAGACCCAAGCCCTAGCTTTTCAGCAGTAGTAAGAAGAAAGATCAAAACTTTAAAGGAAACAAAAGCATGCAACATCACCAGAAGCAAACACAAAAACACAAAGAAGGATCGCAACTGCTATCAAACAGGAAAAATGCAAAATACATAAAGCAAGTACCAACCTAAAAAAGAAGAAACAGAAGTGATGGTGAACGAGTGGCAAATTCATGAACGATCCACACCAGACAATCGCCTCAAAACTTCAAAGAGAAGGAAAACTTAGGGCAAACCAAAGAAACAAAATGAAAGAAAGAGACTTTCTCTAGAAAATGAAATGAAGCAGATGAAAGGAAAAGGGAAAGAAAGCTAAGGCCCCTCTGATTTTGAACAAAATAAAAAGAGGGAAAGCAAAACGGCAAGGAATAAAAGCCCAATTAATAGGCTTTTAAAGCGCTCGCATGAACCGAAAAAACTGATGCACTCGAGAATGGCGCAACATTTAAAACAAAAATGCTTTACATTTCGAAAGCATTAAAGATACAAAGTTTGCCCGAAAGGAATCAAAGCACCTCGGGCGCGATCAACAGGAAGATGCTTGAGCACAACCTTCCCCAAAGAGGTCGAAGCTCAGGAACAAGCACAGCCTCATGAAAAGGTCGAAGCTCAAGCAGGGGCACTGTTCATACACTGATCCGAGCTATAGGGTTGGGTTGACCGAAGACAAAGGGACCGACCTCATGAAAGGTTGGCCCACTACCGACCTCTTCATAAAGAATTCGGAAGATCTCCAAAGAGGCCCAAAACGAAGAGCCACCGCCTACTAGAAAACGGTTTGACAAAAGATATAATCTCACCCAGAAAAGATAAGATAAGATAACAAACTTATCTCAAGGAAGATCGTCAATCACTACTATAAGTACACTAGAGTACCCAGGTATAACTCATACTCCAATTCTACAAAAAAACCTGCCTAAAGCTCGTACTGACTTAAGCATCAGAGTCTCTTGTAGGTACCACCACCCCTCTCTCGGAGACCGAGATTGGCGGCACCTCAGCTCCATCAAGTCGGACGTAGTAGACTCAACCGAATCAAAAGATCTCGTCCGAGATTGACCTCAATATTTCAGGTAACCCTCGGAACAACTCTAGAAAAGAGAACTTCTTCGTTGGTAGCATAGTCCAAACCGGCAATTGAATTCCAAAATCAAAGTATAATTTTTAAATACAAATAACCAAGAGTAGTTAAACCTTGGGTCGTTCTCCCTAGGAACTAGTGACAATAAGCGCACAATTTTGGATGTGGAAATGTAAGGGGGGTTTTCAATGGTTGAAGCAAGCAATTAAGAAATAAAAGAACAATCAAAATTGCAATTAATAAACTAACAAAAGAACTAAAGAACTATGTATGTAGTATGAACAAGTAAGACTCAAAATTGAGGGAATTGCGGTTCAAAACATAAATGGAATCTTGGCTTAGGATGAGCTAGGGAATCCTTTCCTTGTTGTAACCACAACTATGACAATTATGATGGATTAATCTCACTTAGTTAACCCTTAACATCAAAAAGTATGTCAAGTGAGCATAATTGTTCTTAATCCACAAATCCTAACTCACTTACTAATTACCTTAGTAACAAGCTAGCATTAGTGGAAACAAGAACAACTATCAATCCAACAATTATCACTAAATATTGGACATTACAACTCTATTAACCCATATGCTCATTTTTCCCAAGCCAAGAGGTGAAAATATACTCCATAATCAAAATTGACATTTCATCAAACACATGATATGCATATTCACAAAACATGACAAAATTGGAAAAAACTATGAACCACAAATGATCGAAATCAAAACTAGTAACTCAAGCAAACATATAATAACCAAGAATCATCAAGTTCATCAACTAAAATTCAAAGATGCAAAAATATATATGTATTAACAAAATATCATTAACTATAAGAAAGTGTAGCTCAAGTATAGCAATTAAAGGGAAAAATTAAGAAATACTTACAATGGAAATAAGCTAGAGACTAAGATCAAAACTTGAAACTATAAAATTCTATAAACTCTAATTAAGAACCCTAAGAAACTTGAGAGAAAATCTAACCTAAAAATACCTAAAACTACCCTAAAAACTATCTAAGTGTATTGTATGAAGTATGGTAAGAGTTCGTGTTCCTTGCCCCTTCATATAGGCTTCAGCAGCTTAAGAAATGGGCCAAAAAACCCTCAAAATCGTGAGCCACGTGACTTTTTAATGAAGTCACGCTCTGGTAGCTGTGCGTACACACACTTGTTGATTTTCATCCTGTGCGTACGCACAGAAGTTGTGCATACGCACAAGGACTTGTGCGTATGCACACTTGACTGTGTGTTTCTCCTTTGTTTTCTTCATGTTTTCTCCCAATTGCGTGCTTCTTTCCCACTCTTATCAAGCCATTCCTACCTATTACACCTGAAATTACTCATAAAAAATATCAAGGCATCGAATGGAATGAAAATGGAATAAAATTGATTGAATTAAGCACAAAATAGCTTATTTTCACAATTAGACATAATCCATAATTTAGGGAGAAAACACAAAAACATGCTATTTAAGGGAATAAATGTGGGTTTATACGATGAAATCCAGTCAATTCAACCCCAAAATTATCATCAAATATGGACTCATCAAAGCCCATAACACCTCACTCAAAATTTCATGCCAAGTGCGAGATTTTTTTTCCAATTTGTTTCTTAATCAAATTAATTAAAATCTTATTTGCTGCTTCAACTTGACCATTCACTTGCACATAATACAGGGTCGAAGTCACAATAGTTATATTTTTTGTTGTTGCAAAAAATTTTATACGTTGAACAGTAAACATTGTAGCTTGATCAGTACTTAAAGTTTGAGAAATTCCAAATCGATAAATTATATGTTCCTCTATGAAATTGGTAATCTCATTTTAACCAACTTCTATCAAAGGAATAACCTCCACCCATTTTGTAAAAAGTCAATCGCTACTGAAATAAATTTATGATTTTTAGATGATGGAGGGTGAATCATTCCGATTAAATCCAAAGCCCATCCTCTAAATGGCTAAGGCTTTATAATCGAATGCATTTCATAAGCAAAAATTTGTTGTATTATCCTATGTTTCTGACACTCTTGAACTACTTTTGCATAATCAATATAATCTTTGACCATGGACAGCCAATACACTCAATTATATCGCAGTACCCACTTCATTCTTTCACCAGCTTGGTGGGCACCACATATACCTTCATGGACTTCACCAAGAGTGATTATTTTCTCAAACTGACCTAAACACCTCATGAGACTTCCTTCGATACTTTTTTTATACAAATCATCACTTATTACCACAAAATTCATCGCTTTTAACTTAACCTTTCGAACAACTCACATATTAGGATCTTTTAAATATTCTGTAATTGGTTTTCTCCAATCATCATTATCCTACTCATAAATGACTAAAGCTTCTTTCTTCAATAGGGGTAAGGATTTGTTGAACCTCTATCAACTTTCGTAAGGTCTCAGGTAGAACTTTATATTTCGATGCAATTTGAACCAACTCATTAGAAAATTTATTTCAAATTCTTGGAATATGAACCAATGATACTTTTCGAAATGACACTAATAACTCTCATGCTATCTACAAATACTTTTGTAACTTTTTATTATTACACTTAAATTCTTTCAACAACTGTTTTAAAACCAATAGAGAATTTTCCAAAATTTGGACATCTAATGCCCCCTTGTCAAACAAAATTTCTAGTCCTAGAATTAAAGCTTCATATTTAGCTATGTTGTTCAAGTAAGGATATTTTTGTTCAAACAAAAATTTTGATGGGGTTCCTTCTTGGGTTATAATAAAAATACTGACACTAGCTCCATCCTTGTGTTTCAACCCATCGAAATATAGCTTCCAAGGTTCAGATTCAATATCAATAATATTTGCCCCCTAGTCATTAAGATTGGTTGGATAATCAACAAAAAAATCTGTAATGACCTAACCTTTAATGGCCTTAGCCGGAATGTACTGCAAATCAAATTCAGTTAAAGCAAGCATCCATTTTTCCAATCAACCTCTTAGCATCGGGTAAGACAACATATAATTAACCAGATCAGCTTGTGCAATAAATTGAATAGTTTTTGCAATCATATAATATTTTAATTTTGTACAAGCATAATAAAGAAAAAGACAGTTTTTCGATGGTAGAATATCTCGTTTCGATATCAGACAACACTCGAGTTAGGTAATAAATTGCCCTTTCACACCCTTACTCATCATTTTGAGCCAACATGTAACCAATAGTATTTGTTGAAGCCGCAACATACAATTTTAAAGGTTCAAAAGGTCAGACTACTACCATTACAGGTGCTTTTGATAAATAATCCTTAATTGAATCGAATGCCTATTAGTGTTCATCCGTCCACAAATATTGGGAATAATTTTTAAGCTTCACCAAAGACGAGAAAATACGGGTCTGACCAGATAGGTCAAAAATGAATTGTCTAAAAAAATTTACTTTTCCTAAGAACGATTGAACCTCTTTTTTCGACGAAGGAGGTGGCAAATCTAAAATTGCCTTGGTCTTATGTTGATCGATGGCAATTCCTTTTTTCCATACTACAAACCTCAGGAAATTTTCTGCTGAAACTCCAAACGCACATTTTAAAGGATTCATTTTTAAACCTTTCTTTTGCATAGTTTGGAATGCTTGTCTTAAATGATCGAGATGTTGATCCATCGAATTTGATTTCACTATTACATTGTTGATATATACTTCTATATATTTCCAAAAGTATTCGTGAAAAATAGTATTCATACCACGTTGGTATATTGTCCCAGCATTCTTTAAACCAAAAGGCATCAATATCTATTCATAGGCGATAACCAGAATATCCATCCATAAAGCTTAAAATTTTATTTCCAGCTGCAGAATCTATTAAAATATCTACTACAAGCATAAAATATTTATCCTTAGGTGTAGCATTGTTCAAATCACAAAAAATCGATGCAAACACGAAGCTTTCCATTCTTTTTCATTACTGCCACAATGTTTGATACCCAATCGACATAGCGAGTTATTCGAATAAACTTTGCTTTGATTAACCTTTTGATTTCTTCTTTAATTTTGAGATTGATTTCAGGGAAAAAATGTCTAGGTGCCTGTTTTACTGGTCAAGAAAATGGCTTTAATGCCAATCTTTGTTTTACCAACAAGCGATCAAGATCAGGCATTTCATCATAATCCCAAATGAAACAATCTTTGTATTGAATCAACAGGTCAACCAACCTTGTTTGAAATTGCTCATTAAGATTTTTGCAAATGTCTATTATCATCATTAGATCCTAAATTAATTTCCTCGAGTGGATCTTGAGATTCAAATCCTTTTTTGATATGATAATCACCAATAGTGATTTTCTCAAAACCTAAAAGTTCTCGATCATAAATACAATCAAAAGAGAAATCAACTGAATTATATGAAGAAAAATAAATTTTATTATCAATCGAACTAGTGATGATTGGATTTTTGATGGTATAGAATTTCACAAATGAATTCTCGTTGCAAGTATAGTTTCTAAACCAATCAATAATCCTTTCATACAAAAAGTTATTTGTCACTAGTACAAACCCCTAAAATTTATAAACCGAAGTATTGAACCTCGGGTTGTTCTCCCTAGGAATTGCAATAAAGTGCCTTGCTATTGGTTATGAGGTATGTTTGGAGTTTTTAAGATATTAGACAAAAAATGTAAATTGTAAAGAAAATAAACTAACAACTAATAAAGCTCTTGGTAAGATATGAGAACTAGAAATCCTATCCTAGTTATCCTCCTCAATTATGACCACAATTGTTCATTGCTCCCACTTAGTTAACCTCTAACCATGGAGAAAAGTTAAGTGGATGAATCAATTTGATTCCTCAAGTCCTAATCAACTCCTAAAGGATAGACTAGCGTTAGAGGCATTCAAATCAATTAGCAACTTCTAATTATCAATCAACAAATGAATTAGATAACTCAAGAGTCACTAATTACTCAACCAAAGCCAAGAGAAACAAAATCTATACTAAAATTCAATCAAGCATTTCATCAAATAATTGGAAGGTACAAAAGAAAAGCAAAGCAAATTGACAACAAGAATAGAATCAAACAACAATTATTGCAAGGAATTAACAATAACAATCAAAAGAAACACAGTTATTATGAATTACCTCAAATTGAATTGAAAGAAAAGAGAAGGAACAAGAGTAGATCTACAACAAAATATAGAAGCAACATAAAGGAGATTACAACAAAAGAATAGAAGAAGAATGAATGTAACAACAAGGAATTGAAAGGTAGAAGTAGATGAGAACAAATATTAACCTTGATCTAAGAACTAAACCTAATCCTAATCCTAATCCTAGGGAGAAGTGAGAGCTTCTCTCTCTAGAAACTAACTCTAACTACTTTTAAAACTAAACTATGACTAATGATCAAAAGTATGTTGATTCCCTTTCAATCTTTGGCTTAAATAGCATCAGAAATGAGTTGGATTGGACCCACAAGGCTTCTAAAATTGCTGGCCACGAGTTGCATTAAGTGGATCATGTGCCACCATCAGTGCATCCGCACATTGTGCACGTACGCACCTCTATACCGATGCAACTATGGCAAATCTTATATCGTTTCGAATCCCCGGATGTTAGCTTTCCAACACAACTAAAACCGCCTCATTTGAACCTTTGTAGCTCAAGTTATGGTCATTTGAGTGCGAAGAGGTCGGCTTGACAGCTTTTGTGATTCCATCATTTTTTCATGAGTTCTCCATTTCTACATGCTTTTTCTTCATTCCCTTGGTCCAATCCTTGCCTCGTAAATCTGAAATCACTTAGCAAACATATCAAGGCATCTAATGGAATCAAGGAGAATTAGATTTAGCTATTTTAAGTCCTAAAAAGCATGTTTTCACTCTTAAGCACAATTAAAGGAGAATTTACAAAACCATGCTATTTCATTGGATACTTGGGAGAAAAGTTGACAAAACCCTCTAAATTCAACACAAGATAAACCCTAAAAATGGGGTTTATCAACCTCCCCACACTTAAACCAAGCATGTCCTCATGCTTAAACCAAGAGAAAGCAAAGGGTATCAACATTTATTCAATGTAACCTATCTATATGCATCTTATTTAAATGAATGTAACTAGATGCAAAATGATTCTACCTACTTGGTTAAAAATAAATCAATCCTCCAAGATCATGTATAAACGGGTAGGGCTAAGGTCATATGACGATTCATGAATCCTACCAATTTAAGTATAAAAATGAAGTTCAAGTAGACTTGCAAGAAGAACGCTCATGAAAGCCGGGAATCAAGGGATTGAGCATCGAACCCTCACCGGAAGTGTTTGCACTCTATTCGCTCGGTGTTTGGGGTTGATTCACTCAATTCTCCCCTAGTCATGCTTTCTAAGATTTGTTTTTCATCTAACAATCAACAATTATTTCATGCATGCATACAATTATCATGAGGTCTTTCCTTTAGGTTGTAATGGGACTAGGGTCACGGTAGGGTCATATATGGCTAGTGGACTAGGATTTGAATCTTTGATTAGCTTAAACTTTCCCACCTAACCTATATAATGACCTATACAATTAAGTACTAATCCAACTACCCATTTCTCACTTTTTCACATACTCATGCATTTTCTTTTGATTATCACACATATGCATTGATTTTATTTGAACTTTACTTTGGGGCATTTTGTCCCCTTTTATTGCTTTTCTTTTCTTTTTTCTTTTTTTTTCTATTTTTTTCTTCTTTCTCTTTTTTTTCATGCTCTTCTTTTTGTTTCTTTTTCTTTTTCTTTTGTTTTTCTCATTTTTCTTTCTATATACAAGAACATCAATGCATAAGGTCTATATGTTTAATCAATACATGAGTATGTACCCAATTCCCAATATTTACAACAAAACACAAAACTACCCTTTTATTCCCCCAATGTTCCAAGTTTTTTCACACTTGAATGATATACACACACACACACTAGCCTAAGCCAATCACAGATCCAAATTAAGGACATTTATTGTTTTTCGCTTTAAGGATTGTAATGTGCTAAATTAAGAACAAAGTGGGTTAATCGTAGGCTCAAATTGGCTAACAATGGATGATAAGGGGTAAGGCTATTTGGATAAGTGAGTTAAATGAAGTGATGGCCTCAATCATATAAATGTATGAATACACAAAATAATGGATATAGAGAATCAAACAAATCAAAGATCACAATCATAGAAAGAGAATAATGCACACAAGAATGGAAAATAAGTGGTTATAAGATGTAACCACACAATTAGGCTCAAATCTCACTAGCTTGTGTTCTTAGCTTAAAAACCATGTTCCAAAATAAATTCATTCAAGCAAGTGCCACAAAAAATTTTCAAATTGGTAGGTTGCCCTAAAATAGTTTCTTGGACAAGAAATCATTACTCTAACCAAGTAGTCCTAATAGGAAAGAAGTGGTAAAATATGTACAAATTCTAACTAACATGCAGCATATCATGCAATGCAATAACTAACTAACATTGGTGTTGAAAAGGGAATTGTTACCCATGGAGATCGGTCGGACGACCTCCCCACACTTGAAGATTGCACCGTCTTCGGTGCACGCAAAGAAGAGCAAGGTGGACGGGTTGCTACAATTGATGAGCCTTTTCAAAAGGTTGTGAGGATGACTTGCTTGTTGCCCCATTTAGAATCTTTTCCTTTTCTTCCTTCTTGGTGGCCAAACTAAAAGGAAAGAAAAAGAAAGAAAATTACACTTATAACAAAGATATGAAAGTAAATAGAACATAGGCGGGGGCTAATGCCAAATAAGAGTAGGGTTCTTACTACATGTTAGCTACGCATATAAATGAGAAAGTAATATAGGCAAAGGGCATATCACTAATACTTGATGCAAGAGTAAAATCGAAGCATGAAGAGCACTCAAAAGCATCAAGTTCGAACAAGAAAGAGTGGGTTATGAAAGACAATATGAGGTCATATCAATGCACAAAGACACAAGTGTCATAAAAGATTGAAGCATTGATTTTAAAGTTTCATCACCCATCAATATCAAACAAGTCATGAAGCACCAAAGCAATGCAAGAATGCTCAACAATTGAGTGAGAGAATTCAACACCATTATGAAAATAAGAAACTCGAAAAATATGAAGTAAAAACAAGCTATAAAAACAAAATGAAAATGTAAAGAATAAAAGTATGCGAATGCGATAAAAAAAAGAAAATGGAAGAGGAGAAAAAAAACTCTTTTTTTTACCGGCGCGGACGCGTCATGCACGCTTACGCGCCGATATGCATATCGGCCGAAGGGCGCGTACGCGCCAGGTGCGCGCACGCGTGGGTGGGATTATGCGTGGGCATAGTGTTAGCCCAAGGTTAGCCCAACTCTCTGGAACATGTACTAGGAGGGTAGGTGGCGCCATCGGCGCACGCGCACAGCGTGCGTGCGCGTGCATTGCACATTCAGCTTTATGGATGCGTACGCGCCTGGTGCGTGTATGTGCGGGTTGGTTTGTGCCTCAAGCCCAATGTTCGCGCAGTGCAGGCGTAACTCTTGGGTTTTTTGGCTGGGGAGGGAATTTTTGCATCCACGCGTACGCATACAGTGCGCGTGCGCGTGGATGGTTGAAAATTGCGCGTACGTGCCAGGTGCGCGTGCGCGTGGATGGTGCTCTGTTTTTCAAAATTTTTCCAAGTTCTTGCACCAAACCAACCCTTCCAAACCTCCAAACAGCTACCAAAACACCCTAAAAACCTTATTTAACATATTTTACTACCAAATATACTCAATCAACTAACAAAACATGACATTAAACTAATTCTACCAATATTTACAAAAGGGAAAATAAAAAGATATTACCATGGTGGAGTGTCTCCCACCCAGCACTTTTGTTTATTGTCCTTAAGTTGGACTTATGGGGAGCTCCTCTCAAGGTGGCTTGTGCTTGAAGCTATCCTTGAACATCCACCAATGCTTGAATCTCCAATAAGCTCCATTCTTCAATTTTAACATCTTCAAGCTTTGATGGAGTTCTGCACAAGCTATGAGCTCCCAAATTTGATTTTCCTTGTGCGATCCGAGGTCCCACACTTTATTTTGACACCCGTCCTTAAATTGATCATCATTATTCCATCCGGGTGGCATGGCCTTGGAATTCTCAAAGAAGCTTCCAAACAACTTCCTAGACCCATGCCATTTGGTTCCACACCAACCATTGCTCTTGAATTTTGAGCTTGCAACCGTCATGAGCTTAGAATGATGTTTCCAACCACTACACAACTCTTTCCTACTCTTAACTCCACAAAGAGCTCTAATTTGACCATCATTTTTAATTAAACTATATTCAAGTGAGAAAGTAAAGCTTAGGGATAAGAATTTTACCATCTTGAATGTTGTGTTGGATGGTGGCTTGGGGAGGGAGACCTCCCCACACTTAGACAATGCGAGGTCTACTTCTTTAGGCTCTTCTTTAGTTGTTTCCACCTCTTCGCAAGCTCTTTCGATTTCAACCTTTTCCCTTTTATCACTTGGCTAGGTGTTGTCTTCAAGAACTTCGATTTCTTGCCCAATGGGAGGTGATTCAATTTTGGATAGGAATTCATTGATGAATAAATCCATCTCTTGATCAACCTCTTCATATTCTTCAATTTTGATATACACCATACCAACTTTTTCCTCTTGGTAGCTCTCTTTCGATTCACTCTCTTTCTCATTGCTTACCAAGGGTATGGGAGGTTGTGCACACTCTTCTATAACTTTAACTTCATACCCAATGGGAGAAGATTCAATTGTAGATAGAAATTCATCCATGATTGAATCCATCTCTTGATATGCTTCTTTCAAGTCTCCAACTATGACATGCCTTGGAGGTTTTGCACCCTCCTCAACATCAATATCAAACTTCTTGGAAGAGTTCTCCATGATGCTACATTCCCATGGACTTTCAATGTCTCCTAAATCTTCAACCACTTCTTCCTTTTCTTCAATAACCATAGGCTCCTCCAATTGCTCTAATACAAAATAGCCTCCCTCATTTTCCACCGGGCTTTCTAATCCCTCCTTCATGTTATGATCTTCAATGGATTCTTCACATGTGGCCACGAAAGTACCTTGAGTGTTCAAACATTGGTAGGCTAAAGTATGCACTACCTTGGTCAAGTTAGTCACAAACTCTAAGGTGTTCCTTTGCATATCCACTTGTCCGTAAAGTAGCAAGGTAAGAGAATCATCTATTGGGGCTTGGGGTGGGTAAGAGGGTTCATCATTTTAGAGAGAGGGTTCATAGTAGGAAGGTGGTTCTTCTTGGTAAGGGTATAGAGATGGTGAGTGTTGAGGTGGGCCATGGTAGTAATCTTGATAGGGTTGTGGTGGTTCTAAAGGTTCTTGCTCATAATGGTCATAAGAATATGGTATGGGTGATTGGTCATATGGTGGATATGGATCATAGGAAGGTGCTTGGTATGGAAGGGCTTATGAGTATGGTTGAGGTTCATGTTGAGGATAAGAGTCATAGGCATATGATGGTGGTGATTGATTGTTGCAAAAAGTTTCACCATAGCCGTTGAATTGACATGCATTAGGATGTGAATTATACCTCGAAGTGTTCGGAGGTTGTTGCCAATAGGAGTGATCAATTCCTTGAGGCTCCTCCCATCTTTGTTGGTTGCATCCATAATGAGTGTCATCATTGAAGTGCACATTTTCCACAACACAATTAGGACCAAACTCATAGCCAAAGTGAGAATTCATAGTGGAAAAACAAAATAAAACTAACAAAATCTAGTAAACAAGCAAAAGACAAGCTATTTACAATATTCACAAATGTACAATAACCAATAACATAACACCATTGCAACTCTCCAACAATGGCGCCATTTTGATGATTGAAATTTTGATGGTATAGAATTTCACAAATGAATTCTCATTGCAAGTATAGTTTCTAAACCAATCAATAATCCTTTCATATAAAAAGTTGTTTGTCACTAGTACAAACCCCTAAAATTTATAAACCGAAGTATTGAACCTCGGGTCGTTCTCCCTAGGTAAATTGCAAAGAAAATAAACTAACAACTAACAAAGCTCTTGGCAAGATATGAGAACTAGAAATCCTATCCTAGTTATCCTCCTTAATTATGACCACAATTGTTCATTGCTCCCACTTAGTTAACCTCTAACCATGGAGGAAAGTCAAATGGATGAATCAATTTGATTCCTCAAGTCCTAATCAACTCCTAAAGAAGAGACTAGTGTTAGAGGTATTCAAATCAATTAGCAACTTCTAATTATCAATCAACAAAGGAATTAGATAACTCAAGAGTCACTAATTACTCAACCAAAGCCAAGAGGAACAAAATCTATACTAAAATCCAACCAAGTATTTCATCAAACACTTGGAAGGTACAAAAGAAAAGCAAAGAAAATTGACAACAAGAATAGAATCTAACAACAATTATTGCAAGGAATTAACAACAACAATCAAAAGAAACACAATTATTATGAATTACCTCAAATTGAATTGAAAGAAAAGAGAAGGAACAAGAGTAAATCTACAACAAAATATAGAAGTAACATAAAGGAGATTACAACAAAAAAATAGAAGAAGAATGAATGTAACAACAAGGAATTGAAAGGTAAAAGTAGATGAGAGCAAAGATTAACCTAGATCTAAGAACTAAACGTAAACCTAATCCTAATCCTAGAGAGAAGTGAGAGCTTCTCTCTCTAGAAACTAACTCTAACTACTTCTAAAACTAAACTATGACTAATGATCAAAAGTATGTTGATTCCCCTTCAATCCTTGGCTTAAATAGCATTAGAAATGAGTTGGATTGGGCCCACAAGGCTTCTAAAATCGCTGGCCACAAGTTGCATTAAGTGGATCATGTGCCACCATCGGCGCGTCCACGTAGCATGTGCATACGCGCCCTTATATATA
This sequence comes from Arachis stenosperma, assembly GCF_014773155.1. Lineage (NCBI taxonomy): Eukaryota > Viridiplantae > Streptophyta > Magnoliopsida > Fabales > Fabaceae > Arachis > Arachis stenosperma. The sequence goes on from NC_080377.1 coordinate 28,134,828, forward strand.
ATGAAACTATGGCAAATCTTATATCATTTTGAAACCCCGAATGTTATCTTTCCAACGCAACTAGAACCATCTCATTTGAACCTCTGTAGCTCAAGTTATGGTCATTTGAGTGTGAAGAGGTCGGCTTGACAGCTTTTGCGATTCCATCATTTCTTCATGAGTTCTCCATTTCTACAGGCTTTTTCTTCATTCCTTTGGTCCAATCTTTGCCTCCTAAATCTGAAATCACTTAGAAAACATATCAAGGCATCTAATAGAATCAAGGAGAATTAGATTTAGATATTTTAAGTCCTAAAAAGCATGTTTTCACTCTTAAGTACAATTAAAGGAGAATTTACAAAACCATGCTATTTCATTGGATACTTGGGAGAAAAGTTGACAAAACCCTCTAAATTCAACACAAGATAAACCCTAAAAACGGGATTTATCAACTTGCAATCAATTTTCTTTCAAAGCTAGGATTCTGAAATACATCGACGCAAGACTGGTCAATAACATAACCCTTAGAAATTGAAAACATGTGGATCGAAACTATGACCAGATTCAATTTTAGGAATCGAAGCTGTACTAGGAATTGAAAAGACTGAATTGAAATCCCTATTTGACTCAACTTCATTTGAAGAATCGTTTCTAAAACATGAAACACTTTTTGCAATATCAAAACTAGTTAGATAATTGTTTAAAGAGCCTAAATAGTGCGATACATCTTGTTCATTAGCCATGACAAAATAAAATCAAACTCTCACACTGAACCGAATCTCTCCCAGTGAGTGGGAGTATAATCAAGTATTGGGTATCAAAGATTCACGCTAAATCCTTCTGAAGTTAAAAAGCAACCTTTACAATTATAATAATTGAGCATCCTATCAACATCAAGAAGTTTCAGCTTATCATTATACACCTTGAAATCAACATGCATTTGCTCAACATAAAAGCTTGAATCTGCCTTTATTACTTCAGACTTTCCTTCATCAGCCCAGAGAAGGATACTTTGATGCACAGTCCAAGGTACAGCCTCAACACCATGAATCCAAACTCAACCGAGTAAGGCATTATAACTTGCCTTTGATGAAACTACTACAAAAATCATGGTCCGAGATGATGACCCTACTTGCACTTAGAAAATTACCAAGCCTTTTGCAAGTGTCAATACTCTACTATAATCAGTCACTGAAATGTTTGTGGGTATCAAGTCATCGAAATGTTTTCCTTCTTTGATTAGCATCCTTTCTGGCAACAACCTAATTACCGCTCCTCCATCGACCAATACTTTATTGATGCATATACCACTCATACAAGCAGTGATGTGTAGAGGTCGAAGGTGTGATTTTTGCTTCTTAGTTAGCTTTTTGAAGCATCACAACTCTTTATCTTCACGTACAAAAGCAAAAGCCTCTTCATCTTCGACATCATAGTCTTCACTTAAGTTTCCTTCATATTATCCCAAATACTCAGTTGGTATAGTAGAAATAGTCCCACCATTTTCTTATCTCCTTCGTCGAAGTATTCTTCATCCAAGTTAGCATATTTTTCTTTAACATCAATAGGGACTACTGTAATAGCCTTGCCCTTCTCCCATTTTGCTAGGGAAGGAATCCCTTTCGAATAACTTTCTCCATCAAACGAAAAAACTATCCGAGTATGAACAGAAGGAGTTGCACCCTTGTCTATTGAGGTCGATGGTTTTTCTGACCTTGTTTCACGCACAAATCTTCCACCTCAATTTTTTCTAGCTCTCCCTCGAGGATATGGGTAAGTCCTCGATTATAACATCGATAGCCCTTTTGTGGATTACACTTATATTGTGCACATCGATTGCAAAACTCTTGACAGTTCTTGATCCATTGGACTTCTAAAGCTTGTGAATGATCAAGTGGAAGAACAAAATTTTCTTGAGAGTTTCGGTAACTCTGTCCATCTTGTCGTCGAGGGTGATTCCTCTGACAAATCCGTTCCTCCTTATGAGCTGGCTCCTTTTTAGTTCTTTCCTTTTCAAATATTGCCGCAGCTTCAGCATCAAATACATCATTACATCGAGGGCACAAAGACACATCTCGATCCTTTAGTTTCTGCTGCATCAGAAATTCCAACAGCACCTTACCAATACCAGGGTATATTGATCGAAAGTTAGTTTCAAAATCTCCCAAAGTAGTGTCAAATTCATAAGTGAAACCAGCCATGATGATTGATGTGGGCCAAACATCGGTTCAAAATTTCTTAGAAAGAACTGCATTGCGAGTATAGTTTCAAAACCAACAATTGACCATAATCAAAGTTTAAATAAAGATTGTCACAATCAAAACAAAATAACCGGGAGTTTTAAATCCTGGGTTGTCTTCCATCGGACTAGCAATTAGATTCGCACACTTTTGGTTGTGAAATAAGCGGGGGTTTTCAAGCATGGAATGAAAATTTAAAAGAACTAAAGAATAAATGAACTAACAATGGATCAAAAGACAATTAATGCCAATTAGAAGAAAATAGGATCAAAACTAGTGAAAATGCAATTTAGTGCATTAAAGAACCTTGACTTGGGAATGAGAGTTAAAGAATCATATCCTTGTCATAACCACAACTATGGCAATTACAATGAGTTAATCTCACTTCGTCAAGCCTAACAACGAGGATAAGTCAAGTGAGCATAATTGGCCTTAATCCATAAATCCTAGTTAACTTACTAATTAACTTAGTAAAAAGCTAGCGTTAGTGGAAACAAGAGTAACTAACAACCCAAAATTACCACTAAATGTCGGACATTATGACTCTAGTATCCTAGTAACTCATTTCCCAAGTCAAGAAGTAAAAATCTACTCAAAACCTATAATTGGCACTTTCACAAACACTTAGTGGGCATAAAAGCAAAACATAGCAAATTGCAAAGGATAAAAAAAACTATATCCAATCTATGAACAAAATCCACAATAGCAACTCAATCAAATATATATAAACCATAAAACATCAAAATCATTAACAAGAACTCAAAGATTCAAAATTAGATATATTAACAAAGTTGCGCCAACTATAAGAAAGTGTAGCAAGAGTAGTGTAATTAAAGAGAGAATTAAATGCTACTTACAATAGAGACAAGCAAATATCCAAGATAAAAAATGTAGATGAGCTAATTTTATTCTAAACTTAATTAAACCCTAAAAGAGAATTGAGAGAAAACTTAACAAAACTAACCTAAAAAAAACTAAAACTATCTACTAAGGTGTGTAAAAGTGATCCCCCTTGTTATGGAGTATTGGCCCTTTGATATAGCCTTCATTTCAACTTCAGAACCTCCAAAATTGGGCCAAGAGATCCCCAAAATCGCAAGCCACATGACTTTTTAATGAAGTCACGCGTCAGGACTTGTGCATATGCATAAGGATGTGTGCATACGCACACTAGCTGAAATCCATCTTGTACGTATGCACAGGAAGGTGTGCGTACGCACACTGGAGTATGTTATTCCCCTTCATTTTCTTCATGAAATCTCCTATTTTGCATGCTTCCTTCCACTTCTACCTAGTCATTCTTGCCTATTAAACCTAAAATCACTTGACAAAACATATGAAGGCATCAAATGGAATAAAATTGGAATTAAATTGATTAATTTAAGCACAAAAAATATGTTTTCACAATTAAGTGCAATTTAGAGAGAGATCACAAAAGTATGTTATTTAAGAGAATAAGTGTAACTTTATGTGATGAAATCCACTCAATTAAAGCCAAAATTTACCATCAAATATGAACTCATCAATGATCCCTAACAAAATAAGCTTAGTAAAATTTACTCCAGCACCGAAGGGATCAATATCAACTTTCATATCCTTTTTGCCATCATCGAAATTCAATCTCCCTTCCATAATTGCTTTTTGGATCAATTCCCTGAAATAAACACAATTATTAGTCGAATGGCTAGTCGCTTGATAAAACTTACAATAAGGTTTCCCTTTTAAATCTTTTACTGAAAGCAATGTCTTGCCTTCCGGTAAAACCAATTGTTTATCTCTAAGCAACACATCAACTATTTAATCTGATTTCGAAAATCGAAACTATACTTTTTTCACTCTTATATTTCATATCATTAGCTTTATCAATATTTGTGATTTTCTTAAGTAAAGAACAAACATAAGGTGGGCCTTTCTTTAACTCAGCCAAATCGACTTCAGAAAATTCAAAATCAGACTCCTTACTTTAGGACTCAATTTCAACATATAAAAGCTTTTCCTTTCGAGCAAAGGTCTTACTTTTAAACTTTTTCTCACTTTTAAACTTTTCTTTTTCCTTTCAAATATTTTTTACCTATCGAACCTTTTCAGCCAAATGAGCTAAATTAGGTATATGCACATTAAGCAACTTTCGACGCATGTAAAAACCTAACCCCAGAGTTACTATTTCCATTATTTCACTTTCGGAAAATGACACATAACATTGACTTTGAGCATTCTTAAAATGAATCATGAAGTCATCAATCAACTCCCCATCATCGCACTTCAAAGCTACTAAATTAGTGATTGTTACATTCAATTTCTCTCTATAAAATTGGGAATGAAAGGCACTCTCCAACTGTGCCCAAGTTACAATCGAATTACACTTGAGATTTAAAAACCAAGTAAAAGCATTCTTCATTAAAGAAGAAGGAAAAATTTTTGTTTTCAAATTTTCATCATTTGTTAAATTGCCTTATTCTACCATATATCGAGCAATATGCTCAGTAGTCGATTCACCAAACTCTCCTATAAACTTTGTTATTATCTTAGGATTTTTGACACCCTTAGGTACTTCTGCCATTTGCACGATGGTAGAAAATGAAGAAAGAAAGTATGATCGATTCATAAAACCCACATTGAATCCGACCTTGTTAAGAACTTCTTCAACAGTTCTTATAACTTGATTACGTTTAACACGTTGATTGACTAGCACTCGAGCCAATACTTCATTTGCATTTTGATCGCGTCAAACTATTCGAGAGATATTTCCGCCTAAATGTGTATTACCATCTCTATTTCTAGGCATGTTCTCTAAATCCTCTGGATTTGCTTTAACATTTTATCGACCACCTTCATCATAATCAACAATTTGAGCAATCCATTCAACTTGTTTTGCAAGATGTTCAAACTTTGACTCATGATCATCCATCATGGGATTCAAAATAGTAGTCATCTGTTGAGTCAATAAATTGACTAAGTCATCATGACTTTCATCGACATGCTGTTGAAACACCACTAATGAACCATGGCCATTCGATGTTGAACCCACCTGATAATTGACGCGCCACTATTTCGTGGTACATATTGTGCTTGATTTAGGTGGATTTTATCCATTTTTCCCACATTTATTCAAGAAAATAGCATGGTTTCATAATTTTCTCCTAAATTGTGCTTAAATGTGAAAACATGATTTTTAGGCCCTTAAATTGTTAATTTTGATTCACCTTTGATTCCATTAGATGCCTTGATGTGTTTGTTAGTGATTTCAGAATGGAAAGGGCTAGGAATGGATCAAAGGAGTGAAGAGGAAAGCATGCAAAGTGGAGAAACCATGGAAAACCAAGGATTTAGGATGCACTCATCAATGCTCACGCGCAGTATACGCGCACGCGTGGAAAATGAAGTCGCATGGCAACGTGTACGCGTACATGACGCGTGCACGTGGATAGCTAATTTCAAGCGACGCGTACGCGTGACTTTTGCGTACGCATTGGTGCTCGCACGTGACCCACTTAAAATGAATTCGCTAGGGGGTGATTTCTAGGCTTCGCAGGCCCAAATCCAACTCACTTCTGATGCTATTAAGCCAAAGGATTGAAGGAGGATTGGGGAGTTACCTAGAGTTAGTTATAGTTTAGTTTAGTTTTGAGGTTTAGAGTTAGTTTCTAGAGAGAGAAGCTCTCTCTTCTCTCTAGAATTAGGATTAGGATTAGGTTTAATTCTTCTCTTGGATCTAGGTTTTAATACATGCTTTGATCTACTTTTCCTCTTTAATTCCTCGTTCCTCTACCTTTTCTTTCTCTAGTTTAGCATTTAATTCTTGTAATTCTTTACTTTGTTGTTGATACACTCTTGTTCCTTTTATTTTCTTTTAATACAATTTGAGGTAATTCATGTTAATTGTGCTTTCTTTGATTGTTGTTGTTAATTCCTTTCAATTAGTAGTTGTTAGATCTCATTCTTGTTGCCAATTTACTACGCTTTCCTTTTGTGCCTTCCAAGTATTCGATAAAATGCTTGGTTGGATTTTAGTGTAGATTCTTCTCCTCTTGTCTTAGGTTGAGTAATTGGTGACACTTGAGTTATCACACTCTTTTGTTGATTGATAATTAGAAGTTGCTAATTGATTTGAATTCCACTAAAGCTAGGCTTTCCTTAGGAGTTGACTAGGACTTGAGGAATCAAATTGATTACTTCCACTTGACTTTTCTCTATAGTTAGAGGTTGACTAAGTGGAGTGATGATTAGATTTTTGACGGTTTAGAATTTCACTAATGAAATCTCGTTGTAAAGTATAGTTTCTAAACCAAACAATAATCCTTTCATACAAAAAGTTGTTTGTCACTAGTACAAACCCCTAAAATTTATAAACCGAAGTATTTAAACCTCGGGTCGCTCTCCCTAGGATTTACAATAAAGTGTCTTGTTATTGGTTGTGAATTATTTTGGGGTTTTGGATAAGAAGCATGAAAAGTACATGGTAATGAAAATAAACTAACAACTAACAAAGCTCTTGGCAAGATGTGAGAACTAAAAATCCTATCCTAGTTACCTTTCTCAATTGTGATGAGAATTGTTCATTACTACCACTTAGTTAACCTCTAACCATGGAGGAAAGTCAAGTGGATGAATCAATTTGATTCCTCAAGTCCTAATCAACTCCTAAAGGAATGACTAGCTTTAGAGGCATTCAAACCAATTAGCAACTTCTAATTATCAATCAACAAAAGAATTAGATAACTCAAGAGTCACTAATTACTCTACCTAGGCCAAGAGGAACAAAACCTACACTAAAATCCAACCAAGCATTTCATCAAACACTTGGAAGGCATAAAAGGAAAACATAGTAAATCACAATAAGAAAGAATTCTAACAACAATTATTGAAAGAAATTAACAACAACAATCAAAAGAAACACATTTATTATGAATTACCTTTATTGAATTGAAAGAGAGTAGAAGGAACAATACTCAATATATATGGTGCGCGAAATTGTGAACAATACTTTTTCACAACTCTCATAATCCCCGGTAATGGCTCCAAAAACGTGGTAGCTCAATACCATGGCATTACACAACTTCGCACAACTAACCAGCAAGTGCACTGGGTCGTCCAAGTAATACCTTACGTGAGTAAGGGTCGATCCCACGGAGATTGTTAGCATTGAAGCAAGCTATGGTCATCTTGTAAATCTTAGTCAGGCAAACTCAAATGTATATGATGATGAACGAAAATAACATAGAAGATAAAGATAGTGATACTTATGTATATCATTGGTGTAAGAGCTTCAGACAAGTGTATGAAGATGCCTTCCCTTCCGTCTCTCTACTTTCCTACTGCCTTCATCCAATCCTTTCTTACTCCTTTCCATGGCAAGCTCGTGTAGGGTTTCACTGTTGTCAGCAGCTACCTCCCATCCGCGCAGTGAAAGCTAATGCACGCACTCTGTCACAGTGCTGCCAATCACCGGTTTGGTTCCCTCCCCTACCGGAATAGAATCACTCTTTTGCGTCTGTCACTAACGCCCAGTAGGTTACAGGTTTGAAGCACGTCACAGTCATTCAATCATTGAATCCTACTCAGAATACCACAGACAAGGTTAGACCTTCCGGATTCTCTTGAATGCTGCCATCAGTTCTTGCCTATACCACGAAGACTCTGATCTCATGGAATGGTTGGCTCGTTTGTCAGGCGAGCACTCGGTTGTCAGGTGATCAACCATGCATCGTGCAATCAGGAATCCAAGAGATATTCACTAAGCCTCAGATGCTTGTAGAACAAGAATGGTTGTCAGTCACTTTGTTCATGGGTGAGAATGGTGATGGGCGTCAATCATCACCTTCATCATGTTGAAGAACAAGTGATATCTTGGATAAAGAACAAGCGGAATTGAATGGAAGAACAATAGTAATTGCATTAATACTCGAGGTACAGCAGAGCTCCACACCTTAATCTATGGTGTGTAGAAACTCCACCGTTGAAAATACATAAGCACAGGGTCTAGGCATGGCCGAATGGCCAGCCTCCCAAAGGTCTAAGATAGCATAAAACAGAGATAGCTACCAAAAGTCCTAGATGTTCGCCTCTAATACAATAGTAAAAGGTCCTACTTATAGAAAACTAGTACATAGATGAGTAAATGACATAAAAATCCACTTCCGGGCCCACTTGGTGTGTGTTTGGGCTGAGCAATGAAGAAATTTCGTGTAGAGACTCTCCTTGGAGTTAAACGCCAGCTTTAGTGCCAGTTTGGGCGTTTAACTCCCAATTAGGTGCCAGTTCCGGCGTTTAACGCTGGAATTTCTTGAGGTGACTTTGAACGCCGGTTTGGGCCATCAAATCTTGGGCAAAGTATGGACTATTATATATTGCTGGAAATCCCAGGATGTCTACTTTCCAACGCCGTTGAGAGCGCGCCAATTGGGCTTCTGTAGCTCCAGAAAATCCACTTCGAGTGCAGGGAGGTCAGAATCCAACAGCATCTGCAGTCCTTTTGAGTCTCTGGATCAGATTTTTGCTCAGGTCCCTCAATTTCAGCCAGAAAATACCTGAAATCACAGAAAAACACACAAACTCATAGTAAAGTCCAGAAAAGTGAATTTTAACTAAAAACCAATAAAAATATACTAAAAACTAACTAGATCATACTAAAAATATACTAAAAACAATGCCAAAAAGTGTACAAATTATCCGCTCATCACAACACCAAACTTAAATTGTTGCTTGTCCCCAAGCAACTGAAGATCAAATAAGATAAAAAGAAGAGAATATGCAATGAACTCCAAAAACATCTATGAAGATCAGTATTAATTAGATGAGCGGGGCTTTTACTTTTTGCCTCTGAATAGTTTTGGCATCTCACTCTATCCCTTGTAATTTAGAATGATTGGCTTCTTTAGGAACTCAGAATCCAGATAGTGTTAATGATTCTCCTAGTAAAGTATGATGATTCTTGAACATAGCTATTTCTTGAGTCTTGGCCGTGGCCCAAAGCACTCTGTCTTCCAGTATTACCACCGGATACATACATGCCACAGACACATAATTGGGTGAACCTTTTCAGATTGTGACTCAGCTTTGCTAAAGTCCCCAATTAGAGGTGTCCAGGGTTCTTAAGCACACTCTTATTTGCCTTGGATCACAACTTTTATTCTTTCTTTTTTTTTTCTTTCTCTCTCTTTTTTTCGGTTTTTTTTTTTCGTTTGCTTCTTTCTTTTCTTCTTTTTTTTTGTATTCACTGCTTTTTCTTGCTTCAAGAATCATTTCTAATGATTTTTCAGATCCTCAGTAACATGTCTCCTTTTTCATCATTCTTTCAAGAGCCAACATTCATGAACCACAAATTCAAAAGATATATGCACTGTTCAAGCATACATTCAGAGAACAAAAGTGTTGCCACCACATCAAGATAATTAAACTATTATAAAATTCAGAATTCATGCAATTCTTTCCTTTTCAATTAAGCACGTTTTTATTCAAGAAAGGTGATGGATTCATAGGACATTCATAACTTTAAGGCATAGACACTAAGACACTAATGATCACAAGACACAAACATGGATAACCATAAGCATAAAAATCGAAAAACAGAAGAATAAAGAACAAGGAAATCAAGGAACGGGTCCACCTTAGTGATGGCGGCTCTTTCTTGCTCTTGAAGATCCTATGGAGTGCTTGAGCTCCTCATTGTCTCTTCCTTGTCTTTGTTGCTCCTCCCTCATGATTCTTTGGTCTTCTCTAATTTCATGGAGGAGAATGGAGTGTTCTTGATGCTCCACCCTTAGTTGTCCCATGTTGGAACTCAACTCTCCTAGGGAGGTGTTTAATTGCTCCCAACAATTTTGTGGAGGAAAGTGCATCCCTTGAGGAATCTCAGGGATCTCATGGTGAGAGGGGTCTCTTGTGTACTCCATCCTTTTCTTGGTGATGGGCTTGTCCTCATCAATGGGGGTATCTCCCTCTATGTCAACTCCAACTAAATAACAGAGGTGACAGATGAGATGAGGAAAGGCTAACCTTGCCAAAGTGGAGGTCTTGTCCGCCACTTTGTAGAGTTCTTGGGCTATAACCTCATGAACTTCTATTTTTTCTCCAATCATGATGCTATGAATCATGATGGCCCGGTCTAGAGTAACTTCGGACCGGTTGCTAGTGGGAATGATTGAGCGTTGAATGAACTCTAACCATCCTCTAGCCACGGGCTTGAGGTCATGCCTTCTCAATTGAACCGGCTTTCCTCTTGAATCTTGCTTCCATTGTGCGCCCTCTTCACATATGGTTGTGAGGACTTGGTCCAACCTTTGATCAAAGTTGACCCTTCTAGTGTAAGGATGCTCATCTCCTTGCATCATAGGCAAGTTGAACGCCACCCTCACACTCTCCGGACTAAAATCCAAGTATTTCCCCCGAACCATAGTGAGATAATTCTTTGGATTCGGGTTCACACTTTGGTCATGGTTCTTGGTGATCCATGCATTGGCATAGAACTCTTGAACCATCAAGATTCCGACTTGTTGAATGGGGTTGGTGAGTACTTCCCAACCTCTTCTTCGGATCTCATGGCGGATCTCCGGATATTCACCCTTTTTGAGTGAAAAGGGGACCTCGGAGATCACCTTCTTCAAGGCCACAACTTCATAGAAGTGGACTTGATGCACCCTTGAGAGGAATCTATCCATCTCCCATGACTCAGAGGTGGAAGCTTTTGCCTTCCCTTTCCTCTTTTTAGAGGTTTCTCCGGCCTTGGATGCCATAATGGTTATGAAAAAGCAATGCTTTTACCACACCAAACTTAAAATGTTTGCTCGTCCTCGAGCAAAAGAAGAAAGAAGAGAGTAGAAGAAGAAGAAATGAGGAAGAGGGAGATGGTAGTGTGTTCGGCGAAGAAGGGTAAGAAAGGGTGTTTAGGTTGTGTGAAAATGAAGAGTTGAAGAAGGGTATTTATAGGAGAGAGGGGGGGGTAATGGTTCGGCCATGGAGGGTGGGTTTGGGAGGGAAAGTGGTTTGAATTTGAAGGGTGAGGTTGGTGGGGATTTATGAAGGATGGATGTGAGTGGTGAAGAGAAAGATGGGATTTGATGGGTGAAGGGTTTTTGGGGAAGAGGTATTGAGGTGATTGGTGAATGGGGGAAGAAGAGAGAGAGTGATGGTGGGGTCCTGTGGGGTCCACAGATCCTGTGGTGTCAAGGAAAAGTCATCCCTGCACCAAATGTTGCTCAAAATCACGTTTTGAGCTATTTCTGGCGTTAAACGCCGGGCTGGTGCCCATTCCTGGCATTTAACGCCAGGTTGTTGCCCTTTACTGGCGTTTAACGCCAGTCTGGTGCCCCTTTCTGGCGTTAAACGCCCAGAATGGTGCCAGACTGGGCGTTAAACGCCCAACAGCTAGCATTACTGGCGTTTGAACGCCAGCTTCTTCTCCTCCAGGGTGTGCTGTTTTTCTTCCTGTTTTTCATTCTGTTTTTGCTTTTTTCATTGTTTTTGTGACTTCTTATGATCATCAACCTACAAAAAAGATAAAATAACAAAAGAAAATAGTTAACCATAAAACATTGGGTTGCCTCCCAACAAGCGCTTCTTTAATGTCATTAGCTTGACAGAGGACTCTCATGGAGCCTCAGAAATACTCAGAACCGTGTTGGAACCTCCCAACACCAAACTTAGAGTTTGAATGTGGGGGTTCAACACCAAACTTAGAGTTTGGTTGTGGCCTCCCAACACCAAACTTAGAGTTTGACTGTGGGGGCTCTGCTTGGCTCTGTTTTGGGAGAAGCTCTTCATGCTTCCTCTCCATGATGATAGAGGGATGTCCTTGGGCCTTAAATACCAAAGATTCTTCATTCAGTTGAATGATCAACTCTCCTCTATCAACATCAATCACAGCCTTTGCTGTGGCTAGGAAGGGTCTGCCAAGGATGATGGATTCATCCATGCACTTCCCAGTCTCTAGGACTATGAAATCAGTAGGGATGTAATGGTCCTCAATCTTCACCAAAACATTCTCTACAAGTCCATGAGCTTGTTTTCTTGAATTGTCTGCCATCTCTAATGAGATTCTTGCAGCTTGCACCTCAAGGATCCCTAATTTCTCCATTACAGAGAGGGGCATGAGGTTTACACTTGACCCTAAGTCACACAAGGCCTTCTTAAAGGTCATGGTGCCTATGGTACAAGGTGTAGAAAACTTCCCAGGATCCTGCCTCTTTTGAGGCAGTGTCTGCCTAGACAAGTCATCCAGTTCTTTGGTGAGCAAGGGAGGTTCGTCCTCCCAAGTCTCATTTCCAAATAACTTGTCAGTCAGTTTCATGATTCCTCCAAGGTATTTAGCAACTTGCTCTTCAGTGACATACTCATCCTCTTCAGAGGAAGAATACTCATCAGAGCTCATGAATGGCAGAAGCAAGCCCAATGGAATCTCTATGGTCTCATTTTGAGCCTCAGATTCCCATTGTTCCTCATTGAGGAACTCAGAGGAGATTGGTGTACGCCCATTGGGGTCTTCCTCAATGGCGTCCAACTCCTCTCTTTCCTCTCCATGTTCGGCCATGTCTATGGCTTTGCACTCTCCTTTAGGATTTTCTTCTGTATTACTTGGGAGAGTGCTAGGAGGGAGTTCAGTAATTTTCTTGCTCAGCTGTCCCACTTGTCCTTCCAAATTTCTGATGGAGGACCTTGTTTCATTCATGAAACTTTGAGTGGTTTTGATTAGATCAGAGACCATTGTTGCTAAGTCAGAAGTACTCTGCTTAGAACTCTCTGTCTGTTGCTGAGAAGATGATGGAAAAGGCTTGCCATTGCTAAACCTGTTTCTTCCACCATTATTGTTATTGAAACCTTGTTGAGGTCTCTCTTGATTCTTCCATGAGAGATTTGGGTGATTCTCCATGAAGAATTATAGGTGTTTCCATAGGGTTCTCCTAGGTAATTCACCTCTTCCATGGAAGGGTTCTCAGGATCATAAGCTTCTTCCTTAGATGAAGCATCCTTAGTACTGTTTGGTGCATTTTGCATTCCAGACAGACTCTGAGAAATCAAATTGACTTGTTGAGTCAATATTTTGTTCTGAGCCAATATGGCATTCAGAGTATCAATCTCAAGAACTCCTTTCTTCTGACTAGTCCCATTGTTCACAGGATTCCTTTCAGAAGTGTACATGAATTGGTTATTTGCAACCATTTCAATCAATTCTTGAGCTTCTGCAGGCGTCTTCTTCAGATGAAGAGATCCTCCAGCAGAGCTATCCAAAGACATCTTGGATAGTTCAGAGAGACCATCATAGAAAATACCTATGATGCTCCATTCAGAAAGCATGTCTGAAGGACATCTTCTGATTAATTGTTTGTATCTTTCCCAAGCTTCATAGAGGGATTCTCCATCCTTCTGTCTAAAGGTTTGGACTTCCACTCTAAGCTTACTCCATCTTTGTGGTGGAAAGAACTTTGCCAAAAAGGCATTGACTAGCTTTTCCCAAGAGTCCAGGCTTTCTTTAGGTTGAGAGTCCAACCATATTCTAGCTCTGTCTCTTACAGCAAAAGGGAATAGCATCAGTCTATAGACCTCAGGGTTAACCCCATTAGTCTTGACTGTGTCACAGATTTGCAAGAATTCAGATAAAAACTGATGAGGATCTTCCATTGGAAGTCCATGGAACTTGCAATTCTGTTGCATTAGAGAAACTAATTGAGGCTTAAGCTCAAAGTTGTTTGCTCCAATGGCAGGGATAGAGATGCTTCTCCCATAGAAATCAGGAGTAGGTGCAGTAAAGTCACCCAGCACCTTTCTTGCATTGTTGGCATTGTTGTTATTTTCGGCTGCCATGTGTTCTTCTTCCTTGAAGAATTCGGTCAGGTCCTCTAAAGAGAGTTGTGCCTTGGCTTCTCTTAGCTTTCTCTTCAGGGTTCTCTCGGGTTCAGGGTCAGCTTCAACAAGAATGCCTTTGTCTCTGCTCCTGCTCATATGAAAGAGAAGAGAAAAAGAAAATGTGGAATCCTCTATGTCACAGTATAGAGATTCCTTGAAATGTCAGAGGAAAAGAGAAATAGAAAGAAGAAGGAGAAGAAGAATTCGAACTTTAGTTAGATAAGGTTCGAATTGTGCATTTAGAAGGAGTAGTACTCCATAAATAAAAGGATGTGGGAAGGAGGGAAGGAAATTTTCGAAAATTCAATTAAAAGATTTTGAAAACATTTTGAAAATTTGATTGATAATTTTCAAAAATTCATAGTGAAAAGAAATCAAGTGATTTTTGAAAAAGATTTTGAAATTAGAAATTAAAAAGATTTGATTGAAAAGTATTTTGAAAAGGATGTGGTTAAAAAGATTTAATTGAAAAGTTATGGTTTTAAAAAGATGTGATTGAGAAGATATGATTTGAAAACAATTTTAAAAGATATGATTTGAAAACAATTTGAAAAGATATGATTTTAAAAATTAATGACTTGCCTAACAAGAAAAGATATGATTCAAACATAAAACCTTCCTCAACAGAAAAGGCAAAAAATGTTCAATCAAATCATTAATTGTTAGTAAGTATCTTTGAAAAAGGAAAGAAATTGATTTTGAAAACATTTGATTGAAAAGATATGATTTGAAAAAGATTTGATTTTGAAAAACTTTGAAAACTTGAAAAAAATGATTTTGAAAACAAAATCTTCCCCCTAGCACCATCCTGGCGTTAAACGCCCAGAATGGTATACATTCTGGCGTTTAACGCCCAAAATGCTACCTCTTTGGGCGTTAAACGCCCAACCAGGTGCCCTGGCTGGCGTTTAAACGCCAGTCTGCCTTCTTCACTGGGCATTTTTGAATGCTCAGCTTTTTCTGTATAATTCCTCTGCAGTATGTTCTGAATCTTCAATTCTTTGTATCATTGACTTGAAAAGACACAAATTAAAAATATTTTTGGATTTTTAATAATCAAAATGCAACAAGAATCAAATAACAATGCATGCAAGACACCAAACTTAGCAGTTTGTGTACTACTGACACTATATGAGACACATAAACACTCAAGCCAAAAGAATTCAAAGATCAGAGTAAGAAATCATCAAGAATTACTTGAAGACCCTTAAGACACATGAATGAATGCATGTAATTGACACCAAACTTAAGATGAGACACTAGACTTAAGCAAGAAACAGCAAATATTTTTTTGGTTTTTATGATTTTGTAATATTTTTTTTTTGGGTTTTTCGAAAATTAAGTGGGAAAAGGCATCAAAATCCTTGATGAGAATTCCAGGAATCAGTGCAATGCTAGTCTAAGACTCCGGTCCAGGAATTAGACATGGCTTCACAGCCAGCCAAGCTTTCAAGGAAAGCTTCGGTCCAAAACACTAGACATGACCAAAGGTCAGCCAAATCTTAGCAGATCACTGCTCCAAGAGCAAAATTGATGAGAATCAACAAGCTCTTGTGGTGATAAGTTGAAACCTCGGTCCAATCAGATTAGACATGGCTTCTCAGCCAGCTAGATTTCAACAAATCATCATGAAACTCTAGAATTCATCTTCAAGAATTTCGAAAAAAATAAATACCTAATCTAAGCAACAAGATGAACCGTCAGTTGTCCAAACTAGAACAATCCCAGGCATTGTTACCAAAAGCTTGCTCCAAACTTGAACAATCCCCGGCAACGGCGCCAAAAACTTGGTGCGCGAAATTGTGAACAATACTTTTTCACAACTCTCATAATCCCCGGTAATGGCTCCAAAAACGTGGTAGCTCAATACCATGGCATTACACAACTTCGCACAACTAACCAGTAAGTGCACTGGGTCGTCCAAGTAATACCTTACGTGAGTAAGGGTCGATCCCACGGAGATTGTTAGCATTGAAGCAAGCTATGGTCATCTTGTAAATCTTAGTCAAGCAAACTCAAATGTATATGATGATGAACGAAAATAACATAGAAGATAAAGATAGTGATACTTATGTATATCATTGGTGTAAGAGCTTCAGACAAGTGTATGAAGATGCCTTCCCTTCCGTCTCTCTGCTTTCCTACTGCCTTCATCCAATCCTTTCTTACTCCTTTCCATGGCAAGCTCGTGTAGGGTTTCACTGTTGTCAGCAGCTACCTCCCATCCGCGCAGTGAAAGCTAATGCACGCACTCTGTCACAGTGCTGCCAATCACCGGTTTGGTTCCCTCCCCTACCGGAATAGAATCACTCTTTTGCGTCTGTCACTAACGCCCAGTAGGTTACAGGTTTGAAGCACGTCACAGTCATTCAATCATTGAATCCTACTCAGAATACCACAGACAAGGTTAGACCTTCCGGATTCTCTTGAATGCTGCCATCAGTTCTTGCCTATACCACGAAGACTCTGATCTCACGGAATGGTTGGCTCGTTTGTCAGGCGAGCACTCGGTTGTCAGGCGATCAACCATGCATCGTGCAATCAGGAATCCAAGAGATATTCACTAAGCCTCAGATGCTTGTAGAACAAGAATGGTTGTCAGTCACTTTGTTCATGGGTGAGAATGGTGATGGGCGTCAATCATCACCTTCATCATGTTGAAGAACAAGTGATATCTTGGATAAAGAACAAGCGGAATTGAATGGAAGAACAATAGTAATTGCATTAATACTCGAGGTACAGCAGAGCTCCACACCTTAATCTATGGTGTGTAGAAACTCCACCGTTGAAAATACATAAGCACAGGGTCTAGGCATGGCCGAATGGCCAGCCTCTCAAATGTCTAAGATAGCATAAAACAGAGATAGCTACCAAAAGTCCTAGATGTTCGCCTCTAATACAATAGTAAAAGGTCCTACTTATAGAAAACTAGTACATAGATGAGTAAATGACATAAAAATCCACTTCCGGGCCCACTTGGTGTGTGTTTGGGCTGAGCAATGAAGAAATTTCGTGTAGAGACTCTCCTTGGAGTTAAACGCCAACTTTAGTGCCAGTTTGGGCGTTTAACTCCCAATTAGGTGCCAGTTCCGGCGTTTAACGCTGGAATTTCTTGAGGTGACTTTGAACGCCGGTTTGGGCCATCAAATCTTGGGCAAAGTATGGACTATTATATATTGCTGGAAAGCCCAGGATGTCTAAATTCCAACGCCGTTGAGAGCGCGCCAATTGGGCTTCTATAGCTCCAGAAAATCCACTTCGAGTGCAGGGAGGTCAGAATCCAACAGCATCTGCAGTCCTTTTGAGTCTCTGGATCAGATTTTTGCTCAGGTCCCTCAATTTCAGCCAGAAAATACCTGAAATCACAGAAAAACACACAAACTCATAGTAAAGTCCAGAAAAGTGAATTTTAACTAAAAACCAATAAAAATATACTAAAAACTAACTAGATCATACTAAAAATATACTAAAAACAATGCCAAAAAGTGTACAAATTATCCGCTCATCACAACACCAAACTTAAATTGTTGCTTGTCCCCAAGCAACTGAAGATCAAATAAGATAAAAAGAAGAGAATATGCAATGAACTCCAAAAACATCTATGAAGATCAGTATTAATTAGATGAGCGGGGCTTTTACTTTTTGCCTCTGAATAGTTTTGGCATCTCACTCTATCCCTTGTAATTCAGAATGATTGGCTTCTTTAGGAACTCAGAATCCAGATAGTGTTAATGATTCTCCTAGTAAAGTATGATGATTCTTGAACATAGCTATTTCATGTGTCTTGGCCGTGGCCCAAAGCACTCTGTCTTCCAGTATTACCACCGGATACATACATGCCACAGACACATAATTGGGTGAACCTTTTCAGATTGTGACTCAGCTTTGCTAAAGTCCCCAATTAGAGGTGTCCAGGGTTCTTAAGCACACTCTTATTTGCCTTGGATCACAACTTTTATTCTTTCTTTTTTTTTTCTTTCTCTCTCTTTTTTTCGGTTTTTTTTTCGTTTGCTTCTTTCTTTTCTTCTTTTTTTTTGTATTCACTGCTTTTTCTTGCTTCAAGAATCATTTCTAATGATTTTTCAGATCCTCAGTAACATGTCTCCTTTTTCATCATTCTTTCAAGAGCCAACATTCATGAACCACAAATTCAAAAGATATATGCACTGTTCAAGCATACATTCAGAGAACAAAAGTGTTGCCACCACATCAAGATAATTAAACTATTATAAAATTCAGAATTCATGCAATTCTTTCCTTTTCAATTAAGCACGTTTTTATTCAAGAAAGGTGATGGATTCATAGGACATTCATAACTTTAAGGCATAGACACTAAGACACTAATGATCACAAGACACAAACATGGATAACCATAAGCATAAAAATCGAAAAACAGAAGAATAAAGAACAAGGAAATCAAGGAACGGGTCCACCTTAGTGATGGCGGCTCTTTCTTGCTCTTGAAGATCCTATGGAGTGCTTGAGCTCCTCATTGTCTCTTCCTTGTCTTTGTTGCTCCTCCCTCATTAATTCTTTGGTCTTCTCTAATTTCATGGAGGAGAATGGAGTGTTCTTGATGCTCCACCCTTAGTTGTCCCATGTTGGAACTCAACTCTCCTAGGGAGGTGTTTAATTGCTCCCAACAATTTTGTGGAGGAAAGTGCATCCCTTGAGGAATCTCAGGGATCTCATGGTGAGAGGGGTCTCTTGTGTACTCCATCATTTTCTTGGTGATGGGCTTGTCCTCATCAATGGGGGTATCTCCCTCTATGTCAACTCCAACTGAATAACAGAGGTGACAGATGAGATGAGGAAAGGCTAACCTTGCCAAAGTGGAGGTCTTGTCCGCCACTTTGTAGAGTTCTTGGGCTATAACCTCATGAACTTCTATTTCTTCTCCAATCATGATGCTATGAATCATGATGGCCCGGTCTAGAGTAACTTCGGACCGGTTGCTAGTGGGAATGATTGAGCGTTGAATGAACTCTAACCATCCTCTAGCCACGGGCTTGAGGTCATGCCTTCTCAATTGAACCGGCTTTCCTCTTGAATCTTGCTTCCATTGTGCGCCCTCTTCACATATGGTTGTGAGGACTTGGTCCAACCTTTGATCAAAGTTGACCCTTCTAGTGTAAGGATGCTCATCTCCTTGCATCATAGGCAAGTTGAACGCCACCCTCACACTCTCCGGACTAAAATCCAAGTATTTCCCCCGAACCATAGTGAGATAATTCTTTGGATTCGGGTTCACACTTTGGTCATGGTTCTTGGTGATCCATGCATTGGCATAGAACTCTTGAACCATCAAGATTCCGACTTGTTGAATGGGGTTGGTGAGTACTTCCCAACCTCTTCTTCGGATCTCATGGCGGATCTCCGGATATTCACCCTTTTTGAGTGAAAAGGGGACCTCGGGGATCACCTTCTTCAAGGCCACAACTTCATAGAAGTGGACTTGATGCACCCTTGAGAGGAATCTATCCATCTCCCATGACTCGGAGGTGGAAGCTTTTGCCTTCCCTTTCCTCTTTTTAGAGGTTTCTCCGGCCTTGGATGCCATAATGGTTATGAAAAAGCAATGCTTTTACCACACCAAACTTCAAATGTTTGCTCGTCCTCGAGCAAAAGAAGAAAGAAGAGAGTAGAAGAAGAAGAAATGAGGAAGAGGGAGATGGTAGTGTGTTCGGCGAAGAAGGGTAAGAAAGGGTGTTTAGGTTGTGTGAAAATGAAGAGTTGAAGAAGGGTATTTATAGGAGAGAGGGGGGTAATGGTTCGGCCATGGAGGGTGGGTTTGGGAGGGAAAGTGGTTTGAATTTGAAGGGTGAGGTTGGTGGGAATTTATGAAGGATGGATGTGAGTGGTGAAGAGAAAGATGGGATTTGATGGGTGAAGGGTTTTTGGGAAAGAGGTATTGAGGTGATTGGTGAATGGGGGAAGAAGAGAGAGAGTGATGGTGGGGTCCTGTGGGGTCCACAGATCCTGTGGTGTCAAGGAAAAGTCATCCCTGCACCAAATGTTGCTCAAAATCACGTTTTGAGCTATTTCTGGCGTTAAACGCCGGGCTGGGGCCCATTCCTGGCGTTTAACGCCAGGTTGTTGCCCTTTACTGGCGTTTAACGCCAGTCTGGTGCCCCTTTCTGGCGTTAAACGCCCAGAATGGTGCCAGACTGGGCGTTAAACGCCCAACAGCTAGCATTACTGGCGTTTGAACGCCAGCTTCTTCTCCTCCAGGGTGTGCTGTTTTTCTTCCTATTTTTCATTCTGTTTTTGCTTTTTTCATTGTTTTTGTGACTTCTTATGATCATCAACCTACAAAAAAGATAAAATAACAAAAGAAAATAGTTAACCATAAAACATTGGGTTGCCTCCCAACAAGCGCTTCTTTAATGTCATTAGCTTGACAGAGGACTCTCATGGAGCCTCAGAAATACTCAGAACCGTGTTGGAACCTCCCAACACCAAACTTAGAGTTTGAATGTGGGGGTTCAACACCAAACTTAGAGTTTGGTTGTGGCCTCCCAACACCAAACTTAGAGTTTGACTGTGGGGGCTCTGCTTGGCTCTGTTTTGAGAGAAGCTCTTCATGCTTCCTCTCCATGATGATAGAGGGATGTCCTTGGGCCTTAAATACCAAAGATTTTTCATTCACTTGAATAATCAACTCTCCTCTATCAACATCAATCACAGCCTTTGCTGTGGCTAGGAAGGGTCTGCCAAGGATGATGGATTCATCCATGCACTTCCCAGTCTCTAGGACTATGAAATCAGTAGGGATGTAATGGTCCTCAATCTTCACCAAAACATTCTCTACAAGTCCATGAGCTTGTTTTCTTGAATTGTCTGCCATCTCTAATGAGATTCTTGCAGCTTGCACCTCAAGGATCCCTAATTTCTCCATTACAGAGAGGGGCATGAGGTTTACACTTGACCCTAAGTCACACAAGGCCTTCTTGAAGGTTATGGTGCCTATGGTACAAGGTGTAGAAAACTTCCCAGGATCCTGCCTCTTTTGAGGCAGTGTCTGCCTAGACAAGTCATCCAGTTCTTTGGTGAGCAAAGGAGGTTCGTCCTCCCAAGTCTCATTTCCAAATAACTTGTCAGTCAGTTTCATGATTCCTCCAAGGTATTTAGCAACTTGCTCTTCAGTGACATACTCATCCTCTTCAGAGGAAGAATACTCATCAGAGCTCATGAATGGCAGAAGCAAGCCCAATGGAATCTCTATGGTCTCATTTTGAGCCTCAGATTCCCATTGTTCCTCATTGAGGAACTCAGAGGAGATTGGTGTACGCCCATTGGGGTCTTCCTCAATGGCGTCCAACTCCTCTCTTTCCTCTCCATGTTCGGCCATGTCTATGGCTTTGCACTCTCCTTTAGGATTTTCTTCTGTATACTTGGGAGAGTGCTAGGAGGGAGTTCAGTAATTTTCTTGCTCAGCTGTCCCACTTGTCCTTCCAAATTTCTGATGGAGGACCTTGTTTCATTCATGAAACTTTGAGTGGTTTTGATTAGATCAGAGACCATTGTTGCTAAGTCAGAAGTACTCTGCTTAGAACTCTCTGTCTGTTGCTGAGAAGATGATGGAAAAGGCTTGCCATTGCTAAACCTGTTTCTTCCACCATTATTGTTATTGAAACCTTGTTGAGGTCTCTCTTGATTCTTCCATGAGAGATTTGGGTGATTTCTCCATGAAGAATTATAGGTGTTTCCATAGGGTTCTCCTAGGTAATTCACCTCTTCCATGGAAGGGTTCTCAGGATCATAAGCTTCTTCCTTAGATGAAGCATCCTTAGTACTGTTTGGTGCATTTTGCATTCCAGACAGACTCTGAGAAATCAAATTGACTTGTTGAGTCAATATTTTGTTCTGAGCCAATATGGCATTCAGAGTATCAATCTCAAGAACTCCTTTCTTCTGACTAGTCCCATTGTTCACAGGATTCCTTTCAGAAGTGTACATGAATTGGTTATTTGCAACCATTTCAATCAATTCTTGAGCTTCTGCAGGCATCTTCTTCAGATGAAGAGATCCTCCAGCAGAGCTATCCAAAGACATCTTGGATAGTTCAGAGAGACCATCATAGAAAATACCTATGATGCTCCATTCAGAAAGCATGTCTGAAGGACATCTTCTGATTAATTGTTTGTATCTTTCCCAAGCTTCATAGAGGGATTCTCCATCCTTCTGTCTAAAGGTTTGGACTTCCACTCTAAGCTTACTCCATCTTTGTGGTGGAAAGAACTTTGCCAAAAAGGCATTGACTAGCTTTTCCCAAGAGTCCAGGCTTTCTTTAGGTTGAGAGTCCAACCATATTCTAGCTCTGTCTCTTACAGCAAAAGGGAATAGCATCAGTCTATAGACCTCAGGGTTAACCCCATTAGTCTTGACTGTGTCACAGATTTGCAAGAATTCAGATAAAAACTGATGAGGATCTTCCATTGGAAGTCCATGGAACTTGCAATTCTGTTGCATTAGAGAAACTAATTGAGGCTTAAGCTCAAAGTTGTTTGCTCCAATGGCAGGGATAGAGATGCTTCTCCCATAGAAATCAGGAGTAGGTGCAGTAAAGTCACCCAGCACCTTTCTTGCATTGTTGGCATTGTTGTTGTTTTCGGCTGCCATGTGTTCTTCTTCCTTGAAGAATTCGGTCAGGTCCTCTAAAGAGAGTTGTGCCTTGGCTTCTCTTAGCTTTCTCTTCAGGGTTCTCTCGGGTTCAGGGTCAGCTTCAACAAGAATGCCTTTGTCTCTGCTCCTGCTCATATGAAAGAGAAGAGAAAAAGAAAATGTGGAATCCTCTATGTCACAGTATAGAGATTCCTTGAAATGTCAGAGGAAAAGAGAAATAGAAAGAAGAAGGAGAAGAATAATTCGAACTTTAGTTAGATAAGGTTCGAATTGTGCATTTAGAAGGAGTAGTACTCCATAAATAAAAGGATGTGGGAAGGAGGGAAGGAAATTTTCGAAAATTCAATTAAAAGATTTTGAAAACATTTTGAAAATTTGATTGATAATTTTCGAAAATTCATAGTGAAAAGAAATCAAGTGATTTTTGAAAAAGATTTTGAAATTAGAAATTAAAAAGATTTGATTGAAAAGTATTTTGAAAAGGATGTGGTTAAAAAGATTTAATTGAAAAGTTATGGTTTTAAAAAGATGTGATTGAGAAGATATGATTTGAAAACAATTTTAAAAGATATGATTTGAAAACAATTTGAAAAGATATGATTTTAAAAATTAATGACTTGCCTAACAAGAAAAGATATGATTCAAACATAAAACCTTCCTCAACAGAAAAGGCAAAAAATGTTCAATCAAATCATTAATTGTTAGTAAGTATCTTTGAAAAAGGAAAGAAATTGATTTTGAAAACATTTGATTGAAAAGATATGATTTGAAAAAGATTTGATTTTGAAAAACTTTGAAAACTTGAAAAAAATTGATTTTGAAAACAAAATCTTCCCCCTAGCACCATCCTGGCGTTAAACGCCCAGAATGGTAACCATTCTGGGCGTTTAACGCCCAAAATGCTACCTCTTTGGGCGTTAAACGCCCAACCAGGTGCCCTGGCTGGCGTTTAAACGCCAGTCTGCCTTCTTCACTGGGCATTTTTGAATGCTCAGCTTTTTCTGTATAATTCCTCTGCAGTATGTTCTGAATCTTCAATTCTTTGTATCATTGACTTGAAAAGACACAAATTAAAAATATTTTTGGATTTTTAATAATCAAAATGCAACAAGAATCAAATAACAATGCATGCAAGACACCAAACTTAGCAGTTTGTGTACTACTGACACTATATGAGACACATAAACACTCAAGCCAAAAGAATTCAAAGATCAGAGTAAGAAATCATCAAGAATTACTTGAAGACCCTTAAGACACATGAATGAATGCATGTAATTGACACCAAACTTAAGATGAGACACTAGACTTAAGCAAGAAACAGCAAATATTTTTTTGGTTTTTATGATTTTGTAATTTTTTTTTTTTGGGTTTTTCGAAAATTAAGTGGGAAAAGGCATCAAAATCCTTGATGAGAATTCCAGGAATCAGTGCAATGCTAGTCTAAGACTCCGGTCCAGGAATTAGACATGGCTTCACAGCCAGCCAAGCTTTCAAGGAAAGCTTCGGTCCAAAACACTAGACATGACCAAAGGTCAGCCAAATCTTAGCAGATCACTGCTCCAAGAGCAAAATTGATGAGAATCAACAAGTTCTTGTGGTGATAAGTTGAAACCTCGGTCCAATCAGATTAGACATGGCTTCTCAGCCAGCCAGATTTCAACAAATCATCATGAAACTCTAGAATTCATCTTCAAGAATTTCGAAAAAAATAAATACTTAATCTAAGCAACAAGATGAACCGTCAGTTGTCCAAACTAGAACAATCCCAGGCATTGTTACCAAAAGCTTGCTCCAAACTTGAACAATCCCCGGCAATGGCGCCAAAAACTTGGTGCGCGAAATTGTGAACAATACTTTTTCACAACTCTCATAATCCCCGGTAATGGCTCCAAAAACGTGGTAGCTCAATACCATGGCATTACACAACTTCGCACAACTAACCAGCAAGTGCACTGGGTCGTCCAAGTAATACCTTACGTGAGTAAGGGTCGATCCCACGGAGATTGTTAGCATTGAAGCAAGCTATGGTCATCTTGTAAATCTTAGTCAGGCAAACTCAAATGTATATGATGATGAACGAAAATAACATAGAAGATAAAGATAGTGATACTTATGTATATCATTGGTGTAAGAGCTTCAGACAAGTGTATGAAGATGCCTTCCCTTCCGTCTCTCTGCTTTCCTACTGCCTTCATCCAATCCTTTCTTACTCCTTTCCATGGCAAGCTCGTGTAGGGTTTCACTGTTGTCAGCAGCTACCTCCCATCCGCGCAGTGAAAGCTAATGCACGCACTCTGTCACAGTGCTGCCAATCACCGGTTTGGTTCCCTCCCTACCGGAATAGAATCACTCTTTTGCGTCTGTCACTAACGCCCAGTAGGTTACAGGTTTGAAGCACGTCACAGTCATTCAATCATTGAATCCTACTCAGAATACCACAGACAAGGTTAGACCTTCCGGATTCTCTTGAATGCTGCCATCAGTTCTTGCCTATACCACGAAGACTCTGATCTCACGGAATGGTTGGCTCGTTTGTCAGGCGAGCACTCGGTTGTCAGGCGATCAACCATGCATCGTGCAATCAGGAATCCAAGAGATATTCACTAAGTCTCAGATGCTTGTAGAACAAGAATGGTTGTCAGTCACTTTGTTCATGGGTGAGAATGGTGATGGGCGTCAATCATCACCTTCATCATGTTGAAGAACAAGTGATATCTTGGATAAAGAACAAGCGGAATTGAATGGAAGAACAATAGTAATTGCATTAATACTCGAGGTACAGCAGAGCTCCACACCTTAATCTATGGTGTGTAGAAACTCCACCGTTGAAAATACATAAGCACAGGGTCTAGGCATGGCCGAATGGCCAGCCTCCCAAAGGTCTAAGATAGCATAAAACAGAGATAGCTACCAAAAGTCCTAGATGTTCGCCTCTAATACAATAGTAAAAGGTCCTACTTATAGAAAACTAGTACATAGATGAGTAAATGACATAAAAATCCACTTCCGGGCCCACTTGGTGTGTGTTTGGGCTGAGCAATGAAGAAATTTCGTGTAGAGACTCTCCTTGGAGTTAAACGCCAGCTTTAGTGCCAGTTTGGGCGTTTAACTCCCAATTAGGTGCCAGTTCCGGCGTTTAACGCTGGAATTTCTTGAGGTGACTTTGAACGCCGGTTTGGGCCATCAAATCTTGGGCAAAGTATGGACTATTATATATTGCTGGAAAGCCCAGGATGTCTACTTTCCAACGCTGTTGAGAGCGCGCCAATTGGGCTTCTGTAGCTCCAGAAAATCCACTTCGAGTGCAGGGAGGTCAGAATCCAACAGCATCTGTAGTCCTTTTGAGTCTCTGGATCAGATTTTTGCTCAGGTCCCTCAATTTCAGCCAGAAAATACCTGAAATCACAGAAAAACACACAAACTCATAGTAAAGTCCAGAAAAGTAAATTTTAACTAAAAACCAATAAAAATATACTAAAAACTAACTAGATCATACTAAAAATATACTAAAAACAATGCCAAAAAGTGTACAAATTATCCGCTCATCAATATAGCAAAATACAAGAACAACATAAGAGAGATTATAACAAAAGAATGGAAGAAGAATGAATGTAACAACAAGGAATTGAGAAGATAGAAGTAAGCAAGGATTAAAACCTAGATCTAAGAACTAAACCTAATCCTAATCCTAATTCTAGAGAGAAGTGAGAGCTTCTCTCTCTAAAACTCTAAAACTAATCCTGAACTAATGGTAACTAACTAACTGTGATTCCTTGATGATATGATGATTGTGATGCCTTCCCCTTAATCCTTCATCCTTTTATTCCTTTCCCTTAGCACTTGGCGCCAAAAATGGGTGCAGAAACCCTCTCAAATCGCCAGGCACGTGTTGCCTTAATGAGGTCATGTGTCGTCATCGATACGTGCACGCACAGTACGCGTGCGCGTCCCTGGCATGTTTCGCAATGTGCGCGCGAGCGCCTTGTGCGCGTGCGCGTGCATGGCCTGGATTAATTTTTGGCTCTTTGCGCTTTTCTCCACTTGCATGCTTTCTTCCTTGCTCCCTTGATCCATGCCTTACCTATTTCATCCTGGAATTACTAGCAAACACATCAAGGCATCTTATGGAATCAAAGAAGAACTAGAATTCATCAAAATAAGGCTTAAAAAGCGTGTTTTTACACTTAGGCACAAATACGGGAGAGATAACAAAATCATGCTAATTTATGGGCTAAATGTGACAAAAGGTTATCAAAATACCCTAAATTCAATACAAGATAAACCGTCAAATTGGGGTTTATCATGGAGCAATGGACAATTCTCATCACGATTGACGATGATAATGAGTATAGAAATTCTAATTCTTGTTCCTAGCCAAGAGATTCCTTAGCTATCAGTTTTATTCTTGCCATTTACTTTTCTTGTCCTTTATCCAAAACCCCAAAATATACAACCCATAACCAATAGCAAGAACATTTCCCTACAATTTCTTTGAGAGACAACCCGAGGTTTGAATGCTTCGGTTATTAATTTTAGGGGTTTGTTACTTGTGACAACCAAATTTTTGTATGAAAGGATTATTTGGTGGTTTAGAAACTATACTTGCAACGAGAATTCATTTGTAAATTCTATACCACACAAAAATTCGTTCATCAAAATGGCGCCGTTGCGGGAAATTGCAAACGTCTGCCTTGTTATTGGTTATTATATATATGTGAATATTGTGAATATGTTTGCCTTTTGTTTCTTTGATAGCTCTTGCTAGTTTTAGGATTTGATTTTCTCGTTTCCTATTAGTTCTTGTTTTTATTTTCTATTTTCACTATGAATTCTCATCCTTTTGGCTATAAATGTTGTTGCACTTATGTTGCAGGAAATGCGAATTTCAATGACAATATGCATCGAGGATGGAATCGAAGATGGGAGGAGCCTCAAGGAATTGATCACTCCTCCTGGAAACAACCTCCGGTTACTAATAGGTATAATCCCCATCCTAATGCATGTCACTTCAATGGCTATGGTGAATTTTCTTGTGACAATCAACAACCACCACCATATGCCTATGAACCTTATCCTCAACATGACCCTCAACCATACTCACAAGCCCCTTTTTACCAACAACCTCCCTATGACCCTTATCCATCATATAACCAACCACCTTTACCTTACCCTTGTGACCATTATGAACGAAAACCTATAGAACCACCACACCAAGAAGAACCACCTTCCTATTATGAACCCCTTCTCCAAAATGATGAACCTCCCTATCCACCCCAAGCCCCAATGGATGATTCTCTCACCCTAGTCCTTCAAAGGAAAGAAGAGATGAAAAGGGATATACTAGAATTTGTGGCTACCTTAACTATGGTAGTGGATGCTTCAATCTCGTGATACCTATGCACTCAAGGCACTTCCATGGCTACATGCGAAGGATCAAAAGAAGAGCAAAGCATGAAGGAGGGAGTAGAAGCTCCAGTGGAGAATAAAGAGTGGGATTTTGTATTGGAACAATTGGAGGAAGCCATGATTGTTGAAGAAGAGGAAGAAGTGGTTGAAGACTTAGGAGATGCGAAACCACCATGGGAATCTCAAGAACCTCCCTCCAAGAAACTTGACATTGATGTTGAGGAGGGTGTACAACCTCCAAGGCATATCATGGTTGGAGCCTTTGAAGAGGTTGATCAAGAGATGGATTTGATCATTGATGAATTCTTGTCAAAAATGGAAGCCTCTCCTATAGAGTATGAAGTTGAAGTTATTAAAGACAACCCCCTATCAATTAACATTGGTGACCTTGTTGAAGACCCTTCCAATGAATGTGAAGTTGATGTTGAAGTAGATTTCACACAACCTCCAAAGTTTGACTTGATTGATGATGAAGAGGAATTGGAAGAAGTTGACAAGCAAGGAAAAGTTGAATAAAGTTGTTAAGAGGTGGAAATAACTGAGGAAGAGCATAAGGGAATAATACTTGAAGAACCATTGAAGTTATCCCTTCCTAAGTCACTATCCAACACAATATTCAAGTGGGTAAAATTCTTACCCTTAAACCTCACTTTCTTACTTGAATATGGTTTGATTAAAATGGATGGGCAACTTAGAGCTCTTTGTGGAGTTTAGAGTAAAAGGGAATTGTGTGGTGGTTGGAAGTTCGGCAGTAGGCTCATTAAGGTTGAACTTTCAAGGCGTAGGCATCGTGGTTGGATGAATGCAAGTTCGTGTGGGTCTAGAAGAAAAATTTGATGTTATAAGGAGAATTCTATGTGTCAACCACCCGGATGGAAGTATCATGATGATCAACTTGAAGACGGGTGTGAAAACAAGATATGGGATCCCAGATCGCAATATGAAGACCAATTTTGGGAGCTCATATCTTGGGTAGACCTTCACCCAAGCTTGGTGAAGTCGGTTGGAAATTCTGACAACCGTTTGAGACGCAAGCATCCTTAGAGATTCAAGGAGGAGTACAAGCATAAGCCACCATAATGAAGAGCTCCCCATAAGTCCAACTTAAGGATATAAACTAAAAGTGCTAGGTGGGAGACACCCCACCATGGTAACTTCTTTCCACTCTCTTGTAGGTTTAGTTAATAAGTGAATTGAGTTGCCATTGTAGGTAGTTTTCCTTTTCATATTGTCTTATTTTAATGCTTATGTTGTTAGTTGCTTGAGGTGCAAGTTATATTTGCTTTATGTTTGAAAATTCATCAAAACGCAAAAGATTTTTGTTAATTTTGCATATTGGTTAGTTTTGAAGTGTAGGTAGTGTTAGGAGGGTTTTTAGCTATTTTTGGTGTTTAAAAAAAGGGCAGGCGGCGGAGGGGGGGAGGGGGAGGCACGCGTACGCATCGATGTGTGAACATGCTGCCATACACCTTTCCAGAGAGTTGTGCCTCATTTATGCCCATTTTTTACCTTTGGCCCAATTCTAATCCACGCGTACGTGTCGATTCACAAACTGCCCACTTACGCGCAAGCGTCCATGACACATACGCGTCGATGCGTAAGTGCAGCATCCATACATTCTTCCTGAGAGTCATGCCAACTTCACACCAGAATTATGCTTCTGGCACAATTCTCATTCCACGCGTACGCGTACATGATGCGTACGTGTCGAAGCGCACTCTCTCCATATACGCATACGCGTGCATAGCGCTTGCACGTTGATTCTTTTTCTATTCATCCACGCGCACACGTGCTCTACGCGTATGCGTGGATTCAAATTTAATAACCCCATCTACGCGAGAAGCCCTAGCGTAGTCGCGTCCATCGCTCCCCTTTCAACGTTCATTTCCTCTTCTCCAGCAAACCCCCATAACCAATAGCAAGAACACTTCTCTGCAACTCCTTTGAGAGACGACCTGAGGTTTGAATACTTCGGTTATTAATTTTAGGGGTTTGGTACTTGTGACAACCAAATTTTTGTATGAAATGATTATTTGTTGGTTTAGAAACTATACTTGCAACGAGAATTCATTTGTGAATTCTATACCACGCAAAAATTTGTTCATCAATAATCACGAGAAAACTCAGGATGCTAAAAAGCTGGTTGATTGTTAACTGCTCCTGATGCATTTCGAAATTGAATTGGAGGCTTGTAACCACCCATTGGTGGAGTACAAGCTGGAGGAAGACCGAAAAGAGGCTAACCTGCAGTTACTCACAGTTGCATTTATGTTGGAGCAATTCGTGGGCATGGATTGTGCCCACTATTCCCAACGGAGAGGTTGTTAACCGTTGCATTTTTTTCCAACGTACTCCCTTTCGCATGCGATGTCATCTCTGTAGAAGTTTGTGCAACTATAGGATCATTTTCATTTATAGATGATCCACCATTAGTGAATTCTAATAACCTACTCCCTCTTATCTTAATTAATAAGATAAGATAAGATAACAACCACAAACTATATGAAGGGAACCAAGGGCTCTCTCAGGTACATGACAAATTCTTAACCCTTACCTATGCCTCTCAGATTCTTTTTAACTTGAGCGTCAGAATGTCTTTACAGGTACCACCTCCCACTGTTCCATGAAGATCCGATCCCATAATCACCCAAGGCTGGTGAGTCCTTGATCCATTTCACCACCTGTACTAGTGACATCTTGTACATTGACGTTATTTGTTGAAACTTGCCAAGTCTTAGCGACATGAGAGAAGAATTTGAGGAGCAGTCATCAAGCCACCCCCACAAATTAGTCCCACCAAACCCAACGCATGAGCTAGGAAACGACCTCCCCCCACTAACCCACGAGAGGATAACTAGCACGTGCACTGCCAACCAACCCCTGACACACAATGACCAAGAGGCGTCAACCACCAGCCAGATAAGACCAGAACAACCGACAGCCTGGGAAAGAAAGCTATCCAAATAATTCATGAGCTCTACTAGAGAGTACAAACCCTAAAAGGCTAGGTCATTTCCAAAGAGCGATACCACTCAAAACACGCAAGTCAAGTAACCTCCTGGTGCCTAACACGGCGAGAAACTCGGGACAAAAGATCGCTCGACCGGCATCAAGAAAAATGATAGAATCTCAGTGTTTTCCAAGAACTAAAGTGCCAACAGGACAACGAAGAGAGAAGAAACCATTGAGATTCCAAATGAACAAGGAGCAAGCATGTGATAATGGGAGCCACCCCGTTCATCGAGAGGAACCTAAAGGCTTAATTTCCTAAGGGTTTTGACAAACCAACTGATATGAAATATGATGGTACTAAAGACCCCCAAGAACACCTAACAGCATTCAAGGCTAGGATGAACCTAGAAGGAGCTGGCGACGCAGTTCGGTGCAGGGCTTTTCCAATGACCCTGGCGTGCCTAGCAATCAAGGGGTTTAACGCTCTTTCGAATGACTCAATCACCAGTTTTAAGGATATCTCCACAAAGTTCATAGTTTAGTTCACCACTAGTATTGCAAAAGCAAAACATCCAATTAGCCTACTCAAAATCACGTAGTGGCAAGACGAGTCCAGGAGGAAGTATCTCGATAGGTTCAACGATGAGTGCTTAATGGTAGACGGGCTCACGGACTCCGTGGCCAGCCTCTGTCTAACCAATGGGCTCATGAATGAAGGTTTCCATAAGCACCTCACAACCAAACTAGTCTGGACCATGCATGAAATCCAGAGCGTCGCCAGGGAATACATTAACGATGAAGAGGTAAGCCAAGTTGTGGCAGCCTATAAACGGCAGCACGACACCCGCGGTAATCCCCCACCCAAAGACACCTTAAAATAGCACTTTAAATCCACTGCTCCTAGCCGGCCACCTAGTTGGGAAAGTTCGTGAACTACACTCCCTGCCATCCCCATTCACGAAGATCTATCATCAAATAGTAGCAAGTGGTAATCTCCTGAAGGCACGACAACTAAAGGAATGAACAAGCGGTAACAAGAGCTTATACTGTGACTATCATAGAGGATACAGACACAATACTAAAGACTGTTTTGATCCAAAAGACACTCTAGAACAAGCCATCCGAGGTGACCAACTCCCCGAGTTCGCCAAAATTATTATAAAACCCAGAAAAACTGAAAGAAAAAGATCACGCACCAAGAAAGCCCAGAAAAATTATTCCAGAATGGTGTGACAGGCGCACCAAGAAAGCCCAGAAACCAACCCAACCATAATAGCAAAAGAGGATCTCATGGTGCTAGCCGTGAAAGACAAAACACCAGCGTCTTCCTTCCCGGCAATAATCATGCTCTCCCCCGACGACTACCAACACGGCACCTTGGAGGAGGACGCCCCCTTTTGTCATCTCGGCAAGAGTCAGAACCGAACTGGTAAAACATATACTAGTAGACACCGGGGATGACTCTAACATCCTTTTCAAAGGTGCCTTCGACAAGTTAGGCCTCTAGAATAAAAATCTACAAAGTCACTGCAACAGAGTAACCAGACTTAGATATAACTTCCTCAAACCAGATGGCTCCATCGTGCTACCCACCACCGTTGGAAGTGAGGGTTAGAGGAAAATCGTAATCTCTGAGTTTGTGGTGCTGAAGGACTCCACAGCCTATATCGTCATCCTTGGAAGAAAAATGATCAATCATCTATCCGCTGTCATTTTCACCAAGTTCCTAATTATGAAGTTCCAAGCTGACAATTACACTATAAGAATGATACACGGGGACTGGTGCGCAAAATTGTGATCACTACACAACTTTGCACAACTAACCAGCAAGTGCACTGGGTCGTCCAAGTAATTAACCTTACGCGAGTAAGGGTCGATCCCACGGAGATTGTTGGTATGAAGCAAGCTATGGTCACCTTGTAAATCTTAGTCAGGCAGACTCAAATGGGTATAGTGATATACGAATAAAGCATAAAGATAAAGATAGAGGTACTTATGTAATTCATTGGTAGGAACTTCAGATAAGCGTATAAAGATGCCTTCCCTTCCGTCTCTCTGCTTTCCTACTGTCTTCATCCAATCCTTCTTACTCCTTTCCATGGCAAGCTTATGTAGGGTTTCACCGTTGTCAGTGGCTACCTCCCATCCTCTCAGTGAAAATGTTCCTATGCTCTGTCACAGCATATGGCTAATCAGCTGTCGGTTCTCGGTCAGGCCGGAATAAAATCCATCGATTCTTTTGCGTCTGTCACTAACGCCCCGCCTGCTAGGAGTTTGAAGCACGTCACAGTCATTCAATCATTGAATCCTACTCAGAATACCACAGACAAGGTTAGACCTTCCGAATTCTCTTGAATGCCGCCATCAGTTCTTGCCTATACCACGAAGACTCTGATCTCACGGAATGGCTGGCTCGTTTGTCAAGCGAGCACTCGGTTGTCAGGCGATCAACCATGCATCGTGTATCAGGAATCCAAGAGATATTCACTAGAGCCCTTGTTGCTTGTAGAACAAAAGTGGTTGTCAGTCACCTTGTTCATAGGTGAGAATGATGATGAGTGTCACGGATCATCACATTCATCAAGTTGAAGAACAAGTGATATCTTGGACAAAGAACAAGCGGAATTGAATAGAAGAACAATAGTAATTGTATTAATACCCGAGGTACAGCAGAGCTCCACACCTTAATCTATGGTGTGTAGAAACTCCACCGTTGAAAATACATAAGAACAAGGTCTAGGCATGGCCATGAGGCCAGCCTCCCAAAGTGATCAAAAGATCTAAAGAAAAAGGTTCCAAAGATCAGAAGATGAAAATACAATAGTAAGAGGTCCTATTTATAAGAAACTAGTAGCCTAGGGTGTACAGAGATGAGTAAATGACATAAAAATCCACTTCCGGGCCCACTTGGTGTGTGCTTGGGCTGAGCAATGAAGCAATTTCGTGTAGAGACTCTTATTGGAGTTAAACGCCAGCTTTTATGCCAGTTTGGGCGTTTAACTCCCATTTAGGTGCCAGTTCCGGCGTTTAACGCTGGAATTTCTGAGGGTGACTTTGAACGCCGGTTTGGGCCATCAAATCTTGGGCAAAGTATGGACTATCATATATTGCTGGAAAGCCCAGGATGTCTACTTTCCAAAGCCGTTGAGAGCGCGCCAATTGGGCTTCTGTAGCTCCATAAAATCCACTTCGAGTGCAGGGAGGTCAGAATCCAACAGCATCTGCAGTCCTTTTGAGTCTCTGGATCAGATTTTTGCTCAGGTCCCTCAATTTCAGCCAGAAAATACCTGAAATCACAGAAAAACACACAAACTCATAGTAAAGTCCAGAAAAGTGAATTTTAACTAAAAAACTAATAAAAATATACTAAGAACTTAACTAAAACTACTAAAACATACTAAAAACAATGCCAAAAAGGGTACAAATTATCCGCTCATCACAACACCAAACTTAAATTGTTGCTTGTCCCCAGCAACTGAAAATCAAATAAGATAAAAAGAAGAGAATATACTATAGACTCCAAATTATCAATGAAACTTAGCTCCAAATTAGATGAGCGGGACTAGTAGCTTTTTGCCTCCAAACAGTTTTGGCATCTCACTTTATCCTTTGAAATTCAGAATGATTGGCTTCTTTAGGAACTCAGAATCCAGATAATGTTATTGATTCACCTAGTTAAGTATGATGATTCTTGAACACAGCTACTTATTGAGTCTTGGCCGTGGCCCAAAGCACTCTGTCTTCCAGTATTACCACCGGATACATACATGCCACAGACACATAATTGGGTGAACCTTTTCAGATTGTGACTCAGCTTTGCTAAAGTCCCCAATTAGAGGTGTCCAGGGTTCTTAAGCACACTCTTTTTGCCTTGGATCACAACTTTATTTCTTTCTTTTTCTTTCTTTTTTCTCTTTCTCCTCTTTTTTTTTTTTTTGTATTCACTGCTTTTTCTTGCTTCAAGAATCATTTTATGATTTTTCAGATCCTCAGTACATGTCTCCTTTTTCATCATTCTTCAAGAGCCAACAATTTAACATTCATGAACAACAAATTCAAAAGACATATGCACTGTTCAAGCATACATTCAGAAAACAAAAAGTATTGTCACCACATCAAACTAATTAAGCTAGTTTTAAAGATGAATTCGAAATCCTGTACTTCTTGTTCTTTTGTAATAAAAACAGTTTTCTTTTAAGAAAGGTGATGGATTCATAGGATATTCATAACTTTAAGGCATAGACACTAAGACACTAATGATCATAAGACATAAACATAGCCAAACATAAGCATGAAAATTTCGAAAAACAGAAAATAAAGAACAAGGAGATTAAAGAACGGGTCCACCTTAGTGATGGCGGCTCTTTCTTCCTCTTGAAGATCCTATGGAGTGCTTGAGCTCCTCAATGTCTCTTCCTTGTCTTTGTTGCTCTCTCTCATGATTCTTTGATCTTCTCTAATTCATGGAGGATGATGGAGTGTTCTTGATGCTCCACCCTTAGTTGTCC
Source organism: Arachis stenosperma (assembly GCF_014773155.1). NCBI lineage: Eukaryota > Viridiplantae > Streptophyta > Magnoliopsida > Fabales > Fabaceae > Arachis > Arachis stenosperma. The sequence goes on from NC_080377.1 coordinate 28,170,376, forward strand.
CATGTTGGAACTCAGTTCTCCTAGGGAGGTGTTCAGTTGCTCCCAATAGTTTTGTGGAGGAAAGTGCATCCCTTGAGGCATCTCAGGGATCTCATGATGAGTGGGGTCTCTTGTGTGCTCCATCCTTTTCTTAGTGATGGGCTTATCCTCATCAATGGGGATGTCTCCCTCTATGTCAACTCCAACTGAATAACAGAGGTGACAAATGAGATGAGGAAAGGCTAACCTTGCTAAGGTAGAGGACTTGTCCGCCACCTTATAGAGTTCTTGGGCTATAACCTCATGAACTTCCACTTCTTCTCCAATCATGATGCTATGAATCATGATGGCCCGGTCTAGAGTAACTTCGGACCGGTTGCTAGTGGGAATGATTGAGCGTTGGATAAACTCCAACCATCCTCTAGCCATGGGTTTGAGGTCATGCCTTCTCAATTGAACCGGCTTCCCTCTTGAATCTCTCTTCTATTGTGCGCCCTCTTCACATATGACTGTGAGGACTTGGTCCAACCTTTGATCAAAGTTGACCCTTCTAGTGTAAGGATGTTCATCTCCTTGCATCATGGGCAAGTTGAATGCTAACCTTACATTTTCCGGACTAAAATCCAAGTATTTCCCCCGAACCATTGTAAGATAATTCTTTGGATCCGGGTTCACACTTTGATCATGGTTCTTGGTGATCCATGCATTGGCATAGAACTCTTGAACCATCAAGATTCCGACTTGTTGAATGGGGTTGGTAAGAACTTCCCAACCTCTTTTTCGGATCTCATGTCGGATCTCCGGATATTCACTCTTTTTTAGTGAAAAAGGGACCTCGGGGATCACCTTCTTCAAGGCCACAACTTCATAGAAGTGGTCTTGATGCACCCTTGAGATGAATCTTTCCATCTCCCATGACTCAGAAGTAGAAGCTTTTGCCTTCCCTTTCCTCTTTCTAGAGGTTTCTCCGGCCTTGGATGCCATAAATGGTTATGGAAAAACAAAAAGCAATGCTTTTACCACACCAAACTTAAAAGATTTGCTCGTCCTCGAGCAAAAGAAGAAAGAAGAGAGTAGAAGAATAAGAAATGAGGAAGAAGGGAGTGGCTTATGTATTCGGCCAAAGAGGGGGAGAAGTGGTGTTTTAGGTTGTGTGAAAATGAAGGGGTGAAGAAGGGTTTATATAGGAGAGGGGGGAGATGGGGTTCGGCCATTATGGGTGGGTTTGGGAGGGAAAGTGGTTTGAATTTGAAGGGTGAGGTTGGTGGGGTTTTATGAAGGATGGATGTGAGTGGTGAAGAGAAAGATGGGGAGTTGATAGGTGAGGGGTTTTTTTTTGGGGAAGAGGTATTGAGGTGATTGGTGAATAGATGAAGAAAAGAGAGGGTGGTGGGGTTGGTGGGGATCCTGTGGGGTCCACAGATCCTGAGGTGTCAAGGAAAAGTCATCCCTGCACCAAATGGCATTCAAAATCACGTTTTGAGCCATTTCTGGCGTTAAAACGCCGG